>NC_043001.1:129742293-129751685 GCF_006345805.1 Octopus sinensis | reverse complement strand
ATCATCCATCCTTAGTCTCTTCTTCTTCTTCTTTCTCCCCCTCACTCTCACTCTCTCTCTCTCTCTCTCTCTCTCTCTGTCACCTTCTATCATTATCACTCTGTTTTTTTCTCTTCTCTCTCTTTTGCATGTACATACACAGATAAATTTTTCCATGTATCCACACCATCCTTAGTCTCTTTTCTTCGTCTTTTCCCCCTCACTCTCACTCTCTCTCTCTCTCTCTCTCTCTGTCACCTTCTATCATTATCACTCTGTTTTTTTCTCTCTCTCTCTCTCTTTTGCATGTACATACACAGATAACTTTTTCCATGTATCCATCCATCCTTAGTCTCTTCTTCTTCTTCTTTCTCCCCCTCACTCTCTCTCTCTCTCTCTCTCTCTCTCTGTCACCTTCTATCATTATCACTCTGTTTTTTTCTCTCTCTCTCTCTCTCTGTTGCATGTACATACACAGATAACTTTTTCCATGTATCCATCCATCCTTAGTCTCTTCTTCTTCTTCTTTCTCCCCCTCACTCTCTCTCTCTCTCTCTCTCTCTCTGTCACCTTCTATCATTATCACTCTGTTTTTTTTTCTCTCTCTCTCTCTCTCTTTTGCATGTACATACACAGATAACTTTTTCCATGTATCCATCCATCCTTAGTCTCTTCTTCTTCTTCTTTCTCCCCCTCACTCTCTCTCTCTCTCTCTCTCTCTCACACACACACACACACACACACACATACAACTGCTCAGCATATATTAATGTGGACATATATTACATGAAGAAAAATAAATACATCCAAGCACACATTATTTCACACACATAAGAACATGAAGAAATATCAAACAAAATTGCTATAAAGTCATTTAGTTATGGCTTTACGTCAAAATTAATTCTTCTTCAGATAGCCACTGGGGAAGCACTCCATCGGTTACGACGCCGAGGGTTCCGGTTGATCCGAATCAATGGAACAGCCTGCTCGTGAAATTAACGTGTAAGTGGCTGAGCACTCCACAGACACGTGTACCCTTAACGTGACACAGAGAGTGACAAGGCCGGCCCTTTGAAATACAGGTACAACAGAAACAGGAAGTAAGAGTGAGAAAAAGTTGTGGTGAAAGAGTACAGCAGGGATCACCACCATCCCCTGCCGGAGCCTCGTGGAGCTTTTTTAGGTGTTTTCGCTCAATAAACACTCACAACGCCCGGTGTGGGAATCGAAACTGCGATCCTGTGACCGTGAGTCCGCTGTCCTAACCACTGGGCCATTGCGCCTCCACAAGATAGCCACTAGTGTATGTATAAGGCACATGAACACAAACACACTGAGGCAATGACTATTATTACTGCTTTATTGATCCTGTTGCAGTTGTTGCTGTTTTTAGCCTGAAGTTAGCTCTGACTGAGGAGACCTAAGACCATACATTTTTTCCAGACGTATAAGAAAAGACACTTGACTAAAGTGTTGCACAAAGAACTGAACTCAAAACCATGTGGCTTCAAAGCAAATGTCTTAACCACACAACCATACTACACACTGGGCGAAATGCTTAGCGGTATTTCGTCTGCCGTTACGTTGTGAGTTCAAATTCTGCCGAGGTCGACTTTGCCTTTCATCCTTTCGGGGTCGATTAAATAAGTACCAGTTACGCATTGGGGTCGATATAATCGACTTAATCCGTTTGTCTGTCCTTCTTTGTCCTCTCTGTGTTTAGCCCCTTGTGGGTAGTAAAGAAATAGGTATTTCGTCTGCCTTTACATTGTGAGTTCAAATTCTGCCAAGGTCGGCTTTGCCTTTCATCCTTTCGGGGTCGATAAATTAAGTACCAGTTACGTGCTGGGGTTGATGTAATCGACTTAGTATCTATGTCTGTCTTTGTTTGTCCCCTCTGTGTTTAGCCCCTTGTGGGTAATAAAGAAATAGGTATTTCGTCTGCCGTTACGTTGTGAGTTCAAATTCTGCCGAGGTCGACTTTGCCTTTCATCCTTTCGGGGTTGATAAATTAAGTACCAGTTACGTACTGGGGTCGATGTAATCGACTTAGTACCTATGTCTGTCCTTGTTTGTCTCCTCTGTGTGTAGCCCCTTGTGGGTAATAAAGAAATAGGTATTTTTTAGAGTTCCCACGTTATCAAATTCCACTTGCAAGGTGCTGGTCAAGCCAGAATAAGGTGAAAGAAATTTAACTAAGGTGTCACACAATGGGACTGAAAACTGGAAACATATGGTTGCACAACAAACTTTCTAACTATTCCGCAATGCTTGTGCTTATAGGTCATATTTTCAAAAATGTTTTAAGTGTTGTATAGTTGGGGTACTATTATATTTCTGGTACCCCATCTTTCTTATTTTTGTAGATAGTCATGGAGATAAGTAATTTTAATACGAAACAGATTTTATGTTTAGTTTTGTTTTTGTTTTTTCCTCATATGTTATTTGCAGAAGATTTGACTCATAACCACCTGGAACAGAGTAATGCTGGGGATATTGCTAGAGTAGTCGTTATTGTTTAGACCCATAGTCATTCCTGATTGAATAGCTTGTGATCAAAAGCATTCCAGCCATCTTTTTAGGATGATTTAGTTTTAAAAAGCTGAAGGTTAGTGGGAAAAATAAAAAAAGAATTGCCCTCCCTCAAAATTATAAAAACAACAACAATAATAATTAACATTATTATAATCATAATAATAATAATAATAAAAACCCTATTGAAAATATTGATGGATTTCTAGAGTAGTATAGTTCAGGGGCTGAAGAAAGACTTCATATTGTTTTGGTGATATTGGTGGGAAGATGATGTAATGAAAATGTTAATGTATGAGGAGCAGTGGGGAACATGAGATGGGTGCAGATAGTGTTTTGAGTGGAGTTGGAGTACAGTTACAAAGCTCAGCAGTGCCAAGTCTTTTACAGTTGAGATAGAATAAGCAGAGAGAGAGAGAGTGAGAGAGGAGAAATGGTGCAAAATATGCCAATGAAGCAGAGGTTAAAGATTATTGGCAAGAAAGGTTTTGTCAATCAGTCAAATGATATTGCATTGATAATTACATCATGTTACTACTGTTTCATCAATAGAGTTTATTATTATTATTATTATTATTATTATTATTATTATTATTGTTATTATGTTCATCATATTTTTCTGTTTTGTTTTGGGGTGTTTTTTCTTTCTCTTTTTACTCAGTTGGTTCCATTTCATTTGATCTGTCTTTTAGTGAAATTATAGATTAGGATTTTTGCTTTTTAATATTAATGGTAATTGAGAGTGGTAGAGTGGTGGACTTCTGGACTAAGAGTGTTAGCATATTTAGTTACATCCCTTTCTGGATTGGAATCATGCCGAGGCTGATTTCATTTTACAATCCACCCCCCACCCACCCACCAGAGGTCATTTTAAAGTAGTACCAGTCATGTACAGGCATTGATTCAAGTTATCATAATCCACTTTCCTTAGAAATTTATGGCTTTTTGCCAGACTTAGACATTAATATTGTTTCATGATTATTCTTTCACTTATAGAGTCATGACCTCTACATTAAAAATATGTTGGTGGAATCTTCATCGTTTGATTGTGAAGATTCAGTCGTTTAAACACCTGAATTACTTGCTTCTGAATAAACTGAGTATTCCATAGAGATGTGTCTCCTTATCATAATTCTCGGGCAGAATCAGTGGAATTACAGGTACAAGCCACTTGACAGGTTTCTGTACAGTTTCCATCTACCCGATTTATATCACTAGTTATGAGTCAAGCTGAGCCTCCAGAAAATGATATTTGCCCAAGATTCCACATGGGGAGATCAAACACAGGACCTCATGAGAAGCAAGCTTCTTAACCATTGGGCCACGCACTAGAAATATGTACACTAAGTAAAGTAGGATTGACTGTGTTGCAACACTGAGTATAACAACTGTTTCACTCACAGGACTGACAGGGATCTAATGCTATTGTTGAAGAGATGAGCCCCAAATACTATGCAGTAAGGTGGATTGGAGATGTGTTCAAACCTGAGACTCTATATTTATGAAGTAAATTTCTTAACCACTCAGTCATGCCTGTACTGTATGCATATTACTCTTTTACTCTTTTACTTGTTTCAGTCAGTTGACTGCGGCCATGCTGGAGCACCACCTTTAACCGAGGATATCGACCACCAGGACTTATTCTATCGGTCTCTTTTGCCGAACCGCTAAGTTATGGGGACGTTAACACACCACCATCAGTTGTCAAGCGATGTTGGGGGGACAAACACAGACATGTGTATATCTCATTATTTTGGGGACAAACACAGACACATAAATACATACATATATATACCGAGTATGATGGGTAAATTATCACTATTTTGCATTTTTTTTCCCCACATGTACATTGATTGTTTTTGACTTTGTCAACTACACAAGTATAGTAGGGTCAACTGGGCACCATCTATGAGAAAAACAGCACCGTGATACAATTCACTCTGCCACAAATTTGGAAATGACATGCTGTACTGCTTGGCATCCCCCATCCCCGAAGCTCCAATACGATCATTTCAGAGCATTTGGATGTCAATCTGAGAGCAGTGCAATCAGAGGACACGTACAGAGAGTGATAAAAATCAAACATCCAGTAAACATTATGGTGTTTGGAGTGATCATTAGTGATGGCAACGTTATGCCTCCATTCATCTTCCCACACAGCCTCACTCACACTCAACACGGCAGCCTACATCAAGAGCCTGGAGGAGGTTGTGTTGCTCTGGGTCAAGTGAGTGGCTTCTGGAAGACCCTATGTCTGGCAACAGGACTCTGCACCATACCACACAAGCAGGAGAACCCAGTCATGGCTGTCAGACAATTTCTGCAACCACATCCACCCTAAAATCTAGCCACCTAACTTCCCAGACTGCAACCCCCTTGATTATTATGTATGGAGTGCAGTTGAGTGAGAGACCAACAAAACTCCTTGTAACACCAAAGATGAACTGAAGGCAAGAATTATGGCAGCATTCACCAACTTAATCAATGAGACTGTCCACCAGAAGTGTTGCAGGAAATTCCAAAGTTATCTGGAGGCCGATGGCGATTTTATCGAATAAATTTACTCTTTAGTATTTCAAGATATTTTAATGTAATTTTGGTAAATATATCTGTTAAAATGAGATGCCAGTGTTATTTTAATTTTTGCGAAATTTAGATAACATTTTCACTGCACTCTGTATATATATATATATATTTGACAGGCTTCTTTCAGTTTCTGTCTACCAAATCCACTCACAAGGCTTTGGTCAGCCTGAGGCTATAGTAGAAGACACTTGCCCAAGGTGCCACGCTGTGTTACTGAACCTGGAACCATGTGGTTGAGAAGCAAGCTTCTTACCACGCAGGCACACCTGTGCTTATCCATACCGCCACTCCTACGCTTACATATATAAATATACACACACACACACACAAAATTTAAGAACTTGCATTAAATTCTGTAGATATTACATGTCCAGAAAAATATACAGATGCATACTTATTCAGTAGAAACACACATAGATTCAAATAGAAAGAATACATACACATACACACACATATACATACACATACACATATACACACACGTGCACACAAATACAAACCAGATATAATTGCTCACATACACGCACACTGACATAGTGTAAAATGCAAAAGGATAATCACCACGGTTCTCAGTTTGATATGGGCAGTAGCTGTTATCGTTATTGTTGTTATCAACGCCATAACAACATTTTCTTAGTTTCATGGCTGAATGCCCCAGAGGTATAAGCTCAGTGGTAAATGGTATCTAAGTTTCATTGTCATGTTCTTATCTACTCTGACACTTTTAATATATATCATCATCATCATCATCATCATCATCATCATCATCATCGCCACCACCACCACCACCACCACCACCACCACCACAACCACCACCACCACCACCACCACTGTCATTATGTGTCACTTCCAGGAAGAAGGAACAGCGGAGACCATAGCCTCCAGGTGGGGGTTAGGGGCTGAAATGCTAGTGAGAGAGAGAGAGAGAGACAGACAGAGAGGGGAGAGTGAGAGGGGGAGGAAGGGATCGTCTTGTGTGGTAGGTGGGATGCTCCGCTCGCTCGCTCTCGCACAGGGATGGGTTAATAGGTAGAGGAAAGGAAAGGGTTAATGTTTTGGTCTTAATTGTGGTGCTGAGCACCAGAGGTGGACTGGTGGTGGAGGGACATGATTCATATACTGGAAGTTTCCTTTTCTATGATTTACATATGCATGGCTTTATATGCTTACACATACGCACTCACCGACGTAGCTGCTATCACTCACTCCTCAGCATCAGCTGTAAATTTTGCATGTAATGCGTGTGAACATTTATCTATCTGTCTGTCTATCTATCTGTCCACCCAACCATTCCATTCTTCTATATATCTATTCATCAATCTATCTGTCTGTTTATCCATCCATCTATCCATCCATCCATCCATCCATCTGTCTACACACACACACGCACACACGCACACACACATGTATGTATATATATACTCTTTACTCTTTTACTCTTTTACATGTTTCAGTCATTTGACTGCGGCCATGCTGGAGCACCGCCTTTAGTCGAGCAATTCGACCCCGGGACTTATTCTTTGTAAGCCCAGTACTTATTCTAATGGTCTCTTTTGCCGAACCGCTAAGTGACGGGGACGTAAACACACCAGCATCGGTTGTCAAGCAATGCTAGGGGTACAAACACAGACACACAAACACACACACACATACATATATATACATATATACGACAGGCTTCTTTCAGTTTCCGTCTACCAAATCCACTCACAAGGCATTGGTCGGCCCGGAGCTATAGCAGAAGACACTTGCCCAAGATGCCACGCAGTGGGACTGAACCCGGAGCCATGTGGTTGGTTAGCAAGCTACTTACCACACAGCCACTCCTGCGCCTTATATATATATAAGTATATAAGACAAGGTATAAATAATGGTCTTCATGCATTTTTCCTCCAATAAAGGAAAAATATGTAATCACCATTATTTCTAGCTTGTTTTTCTGTGTAAAAAAATACTAGTATAACTGGAGTGCAAGCGCAGATTTACAATATTGAATGGTAATGAAATATAACCCTAGACCCTGCTACAAGAATATTTGGAGTTCTTTACTTATCTAAGCAATATTATTAGCCTGGTGCAATAACAGAGAGCTTATGAAGTATTTTGCCCAGATTGATAACATCTTACTAATAAATTTCAACCACATGGTTCCGGGTTCATTCCCACTGTGTGGTACCTTGGGCAAGTGTCTTCTACTATAGCCTTGGGTCGACCAAAGCCTTGTGAGTTGATTTGGTAGACGGAAACTGAAAGAAGTCCATCGTATATATATATATATATATATATATATATATCTGTATGTGTGTGTATATGTTTGTGTGTCTGTGTTTGTCCCCCCAACATTGCTTGACAAACGATGCTGGTATGTTTACATCCCCGTAACTTAGCAGTTCGGCAAAAGAGACTGATAGAATAAGTACTGGGCTTACAAAGAATAAGTGCCAAGGTCGATTTGCTCGACTAAAGGCGGTGCTCCAGCATGGCCGCAGTCAAATGACTGAAACAGTAAAAGAGTATATATATATATATATTATATATATATCTATATATATATTTATATTTATATGTTTGTGTGTCTGTTTTGTCCCCCCAACATTGCTTGAATAACAATGCTGGCATGTTTACGTCTCCGTAACTTAGCAGTTCGGCAAAAGTGACCGTTAGAATAAGTTCTAGGCTTCCAAAGAATAAGTCCTGGGATCGATTTGTTCGACTAAAGGTGGTACTCCAGCATAGCCACAGTCAAATGACTGAAACAAGTAAAAGAGTAAAAGGGTAAAGAGTATCTATCTATCTGTCTGTCTGTCTGTGCACATGTGTGTATGACTGTATAGTTCAATTTGCAACCACATCCTTTCAGCTTTTGTCTCATTACATGGCAGTGAGATAGAGATATCCATCCAAACCAACGCCTTCAGAGTGACATCCGGTAGCTGGAAACTGTACAGAAGCTTGTCACATATATATATTTATGTGAAAGACCAACATCCTGTCCAGGGGGAATATTTGCACCACAGAAACCAGAAACTGGCTCTGTGAGTCTATATGACTTTATTTTTTTATCTGTTTATCTATCTATTTATCTATCTATATCTATCTATCTATCTATCTATCTATCTATCTCTCTCTATATATATATATATGTATGTATGCATGTATATATATATATATATATCATCATCATCATCATCATCGCTTAACGTCCGCTTTCCATGCTAGCATGGGTTGGATGGTTCAACTGGGGTCTGGCAAACCCCAAGGCTGCACCAGGCCAGTCAGATCTGGCAGTGTTTCTACAGCTGAATGCCCTTCCTAACGCCAACCACTCCGAGAGTGTAGTGGGTGATTTTATGTGCCACCGACACAGGTGCCAGACGAGGCTGGCAGACGGCCACGCTCGGATGGTGTTTTTTATGTGCCACCGACACAGGTGCCAGACGAGGCTGGCAGACGGCCACACTCGGATGGTGTTTGTTACGTGCCCTCAGCACGGAGGCCAATCGATGCGGTACTGGCTACGGTCACGTTCGGATGGTTTTCTTATGTGCCACCGGCACTGGTACCACAAGGATACAAATTCCATTGATGTTCATCTATGTATGTATATATATATATATGTGTTTCTTTATTAGCCACATATATATATATATATTATTTTATTCTTGGGGGGGACAAACACACACATATATATATATACGATGGACTTCTTTCAGTTTCTGTCTGCCAAATCCACTCACAATGTCAGCCCGAGACTATAGTAGAAGACACTTGCCTTAGGTGCCATACAGTGGGGCTGAACCCGGAACCATGTTGTTGGGAAGCAAGCTACTTATCACACAGCCATTCCTGCGATATATATATCTATTCTTTTATTCTTTTACTTGACCGTGGCCATGTTGGAGCACCACCTTAAAGGGTGTTAGTTGAGGAAATTGACCCCAGGACCTATTCTTTGTAAACCTAGTACTTATTTTATTGGTGTCTTTTGTTGAACCATTAAATTATGGGGACATTGTCAAGAAATGGCGGGGTGGAGTGGGGGTATGCAAACACAAACACACACATGCACAAATATATACATACATATACATATATATATACACAATGGGCTTCTTCCTGTTTCCGTCTACCAAATCCACTCATGAGGCCTTGGTTAGCCTGAGGCTATAGTAGGAGACACTTGCCATGCAGTGAGACTGAAACCGGAACCATGTGATTGGGAAGCAAGCTTCTTACTACACAGCCACATCTGTGTATGTATGTATGTATATATATATATATATATGTATATATAT
>NC_043001.1:129732293-129734793 GCF_006345805.1 Octopus sinensis | reverse complement strand
ATGCGATAAATGCTCATGCAGAGAAAATTCAAAATGTTCTTTGATGAATCTCTGTATGAGTACAAATCTTATGTATAAATGTACTGTGCACACAAGGGGAAGGCCATATGTTTACAATCGGCAGACAGCTGGTTCATTTAAGAATCATTGTTGTAATCATGTCACCAGCTTTAAGACAATCAATAAGAGACATTCAACATCTTTGGCAGATTTTGTATGGTGACTGAAGGAGTATAAAAAGAAGTACAGCATAACTTGATTCATAGTAAGTCACGGGAAACCATACAATATAATTTCCAGGAGATGCTCTGAGGAATCTCTGTCTATTCTGTAGGATAATGAGAAGATCATTAACAGAATTTCTGAAAGATTCTTGAGATACCTACATGCATATAAATGTGGAGGCGCAATGGCCCAGTGGTTAGGGCAGCGGACTCGTGGTCATACGATCGCGGTTTCGATTCCCAGACCGGGCGTAGTGAGTGTTTATTGAGCGAAAACACCAAAAGCTCCACGAGGCTCTGGCAGGGATGGTGGTGATCCCTGCTGTACTCTTTCACCACAACTTTCTCTCACTCTTACTTCCTGTTTCTGTTGTACCTGTATTTCAAAGGGCCAGCCTTGTCACTCTCTGTGTCACGCTGAATATCCCCGAGAACTATGTTAAGGGCACACGTGTCTGTGGAGTGCTCAGCCACTTACACGTTAATATCACGAGCAGGCTGTTCCATTGATTCGGATCAACCGGAACCCTCATCGTCGTAACCGACGGAGTGCTTCCATAAATGTACTTTTGCACAATGCAGTGGGAATCAATTTTGAGTCCCCATTAACATAATTTGATTTACTTTAAGGTATGGCTGACTTAAGCTTACTTTTAACCTTCAAAATTCTTACAAACACCAAGTAGATAGTTAACTCACTTTGTGATCATGAGTGCACCAAACCTCATATGTGCATATGCTCATATTTTCACGGATGCTTGTATGAGCGAGTGTACTCATGCCATGCAGCTTGCCAGAGGGCACTTACACATCCATATTTGTTAACGCTTATTTTTAATACTTTTCTCGTTGGATTACATGTTCGTTTCTCTTTTTTTTCATCTGTGATTTTATTTTTGATCTTCTACATAAATGAATATATTTTCTCTGTCTGGCTATTTTCTCTCTACAAAACAAGAAGTTACATTGTGGAACTGTTATGTTAACGAGTTGTATCTGTTTATCTCCTGACGAGATACATCTGCACCACAGGATGCTTCTGAACCAGTTGTTGAGTATCCCATCCATGAGGGATCAATGCTAGATATGTTGAAACAATTGTCATGATTAATAATAAATTCTTGTATATTCCATCTTCCATCTTTCATTTGCCTATATATATATATATATATATATATATATATATATATATATATATTATATAAACACATGTGTATATGTATGTGTGTGTATATATATGTATGTATATACATATACACACATGCATATACACAAACACATATACACACACACATGTACACAAACACTAATACATGCATGCATAATTAAATGCATTTCCATAAGTATGAAAATAAATGTTTATCTCTCTCATTCTCTCTCCCTTCTCTCTCTCTATTTCTCTCTCTCTATGCTTATACTTATATGTATATACATATATATATATCTATATACACACACACACATATGCACATATATGTACACCGATGTATAGATGCCTTCACAAACGTACAGTAATACATCAATAAAACATATGTACCTAAGCAAACATATTTATTAATGTATGCATAGCATAATTGATGCTCACAACAACCTAAACACATTGATTAATGCAAATAATCTATTCATTCCTGGACCAACACCTCCATATACACTTGCACTGCTTAACCCAGAAATGTCTTTACTCCACAAACTTACCACACGCACACATTTAAATACAGTAGTAACATACATACATACATACATACACATATATATATATGTATATATATAAACACTGACCCATAATTTTCTCAGTCACTGGGTACGCTGAGTCACACACATACGTATATAAACGTAGTACTGTTTCTTCTTTTTGTCCATCCCTCTGTGTGTGTATGTATGTATGTATGTATGTATATATATATTTTTATTTTCATATATATGTATGTATATATATATATGTATATATATGTATGTATATGTTTGTATATCTATAATTATATATATGTATGTATATATATATATGTATATATATGTATGTATATATATATATATATATGTGTATATATGTATGTATATTACGTGATCACGTGACCGACCAGCCCATCAGATGTAGTTACACATCGCTGGTCAGAATGCGCTCGCATTGTTTTAGCCTTCGAATGACGCCACCCCACTGCCTAAGCGAGCAGGCCAATGTATGGATATATATATTCAGGGAATGGCATTGAACATTGTGAGGGTCTTTTGCTTGCAGTGAAATCATGGTGCTCTCACATTCCTGATTCTGTAGATAT
>NC_043001.1:129714793-129727293 GCF_006345805.1 Octopus sinensis | reverse complement strand
CTCACTTTACAGCCATGTTGTTTTAGTTTCAGTACCACTTTGCTGGAAACCCTCGGGACTTTCCAGGAAGTCCCACCATCGGAATTTTTCAGAAAGTCCCAAATCCTCGGAACTTTTAAGGAAGTCCCACCTTCGGAACTTTCCAGGAAGTCTCCAAATCATCGGAACTTTCCAAGAAGTCCCACCCTCGGAACTCGCCGGGAGTTCACAAAATCCTCAGAACTTCCCAGGAAATCCCAAATCCTCGGAACTTTCCAGGAAATACCTACATACACACACATACATACATGCTATGTTATTGTTATGTGCTATGCAATGAAATACAAAGTTGCACATTAACAAGTTCAAAGAGACTGAATGCAGAATTTGTAGCTAAATACTAGTGCATATATATATATAAACATACATACATGTGTGTGTACTTATAACAATATGCTCATATACACACTTGCTCAAATATGCACTCCCTCACATGATCAGTTGATGCTATGATGTGCAACACCATGCTATGAACTGATGAAGGTTTGATTTGAAAGTGACACATTTATATGTAATCATTCATTCATTCATCTTCATGTATCTCTTCAGCATACCTATGCATTGTTGCTTACATAATCTTGATGTACACTGAGAAATGCATTTGGCTCCTGGATGGCTGCAGAATTTGTTGGATAGGTTCATCAAATGACATTGAAGCACCTCAGCCGAATATACTTTCAGCCCTGTGCATTTTGCTTATCCATTTCATTGTCAGAGAAAACTTCATGGTCTATTGTATGTGTCACTTTTTCTTTACCTGCTGCAGACACTCTTCATGAACAATAGGATTCACTTTGAAACTGTCTTATATTTTGACTGTATTCTTTCCAGATATTTACCTTTGTCATTTTACCCTTACAAAAAGCCATTCTCATCTTCAAACTGACGTGCTTTGTTCTCCTTTCATTCTTGTTGGAAAAATAAATAAAAAATAAAATTATATTATCTGTCTTTACCTACCAGTGTAATACCTCATTTATGTATTTATTTATCAATTAGTTAATCAGTCTATCTTTCTTTCTCTTTTCCTTTCTCTCACTCACCCTTCTCTTTCTCTCTCTTTCTCTCTTTCTCTGTCTATCTCTCTTTATCTATCTATCTACCTATCTATCTATGTATTGATCAATCTATCTAACAATTTATCTGTCTGTCTTCCTAACTTTTTAACTATCTTTCCATCTCTCTATCTTCATATCAATCCATTAATGTATGGTCTTTCTATCTGTCATCTATTTGCTTGTCAATAAAGGTTTGAGTTTAGTTTCAATGAAGGAACAGTAAAAGCATATTTATAAGATTTTAAACTTGGTGAATAATGAATCCAGAAATTAGTTTCAAATAATTTTAGCTAGTAGTATTTCGTTCTCATATCTTTAGATACAAGGAAATCGAAGCCATATTCTTTTAGTTATGATTTTTATAGCTTGCTCTGTCAGTGGAACCAACACTGAGGATGCTCACCAATTGCTTCATTATATTTCCAAACTAGTGCAGGTGTGTGTGTGTGTCTATACTGTTATATTATATTTCAATTGATGTTGAGTGTTTGTTAGCTTTGAATTATGTTTAGAATTATATGTGAGATGAGATGTAACACACATTGTAAGGTGTACCTTTTTGTCTTAAATAAATGATGGAAATGGTTTTAAAAATAGTCATTCTCTAACTTGGCACACAGCTGCGCATTGTTTCTTGTGGCAACTAATAAAATTAGTTGAATTGACTATATTATATTTCTTACTCTTCTTTCAGTAGTGTTGTTGTCTTAACTTCAGGACAGTTGTGATGAAACATATATATATTTACAATATTTCAAGACAAAGCCTGTATATTTATTTTACTACAAATATGGTTAATATTCTACCTAGACGTATTGAATTAAACTAACTACACAAATTATTCTAAGCAGAACAGTTGTTTTATTTGTCTAAATCAAAACTAATTTCAATATTAGTAGCAAGAATTTCGCTTATGTCTTTCATAGAGTTTCCTTGTAAAATGTATGCCTAAGTCCCTTCCAAATATGTATATATAGATATACGATGGCCTTCTTTCAGTTTCCATCTACCAAATCTACTCACAAGGCTATAGTAGAAGACACTTGCCCAATGTGCCATGCAGTGGGACTGAACTCAGAACCATGTGGTTGGTAAGCAAACTACTTACCACGCAACCACTCCTGCACCTATATATATATATATATATATATATATACACACACACACACAAGAACAATAGGCTTCCACACAGTTTCCATACACCAAATTCACTCACAAAGTATTGGTTGGCTCTGGGCTTTAATAACAGACACTTGCCCTAGGTGCCTACACTACTACACTTCAATACAGTGGTTGTGGTTGCAAAGCAAGCTTCTGATGCTCACAACCATGTCTGGGTCTACTGAACTTATTCTGAAATATGTTACTTATATATGATGACAGTTTCCCAACTTGATATGAAAGTAGGAAAATATATACGTGTGTAATGTCACATAAAAATTTTCCCAAAATGCAAGAAGTGATATTAGTAGAACCTCTGACCTTTTACTGTTAAGATTGTAGCAATACATGCGAATTGCTAGATCCCCTCTATGAAGGACATGAACGAAATTCTTCCCATTAATGCTGAAACTAGTTTTGATTTAGGCAAATAAAACAACTGTTCTCTTACTTTTGTACTGTTTTCAGTCATTTGACTGTGGCCATGCTGGAGCACCGCCTTTAGTTGACCAAATCAACCCCAGGACTTATTCTTTGTAAGCCTAGTACTTATTCTATTGGTCTCTTTTGCTGAACCACTAAGTTACAGGGATGTAAACACACCAGCATCAGTTGTCAAGTGATGTTGGGGTGACAAACACAGACACACAAGCGTATACACACACATACATATATATACATATATACGACAGGCTTCTTTCAGTTTCCGTCTACCAAATCCACTCACAAGGCTTTGGTTGGCTCGAGGCTATAGTAGAAGACACTTGCCCAAGGTGCTGCACAGTGGGACTGAACCCGGAACCATGTGGTTGGTAAGCAAGCTACTTACCACACAGCCACTCCTACACCTAGAATAGTTGTTGTAGTAATTCTAATTCAATCTGTCTAGGATAAAATATTAACCATATTTGTGGTAAAATAAATATACAGGCTTTGTCTGGAAATATTTTAAATCTCTTGCTTTCATTTCTCTTCATTCCTCTTCTCTGCTAATTTCTTTCTTTTAATATCAAAATTCATTTTTGGAAGGGACTTAGGCATACATTTTACAAGGAAACTCTATGAAAGACATAAGCGAAATTCTTGCTACTAATATTGAAATTAGTTTTGATTTAGACAAATAAAACAACTGTTCTGCTTAGAATAATTTGTGTAGTTAGTTTAATTCAATACGTCTAGGTAGAATATTAACCATATTTGTAGTAAAATAAATATACAGGCTTTGTCTTGAAATATTGTAAATCTTTTGCACTCTCTTCTCTTCACTCCTCTTCTCTACCTATCTCTCTCTTTCTTTTAATGTCAAAATTCATTTTTGTTAGGGACTTCTGCATACATGCCCTTATATAGAATGTTATCAGTTGTGAAAAGTCGTCCCCTTGACTACTTCAGCTCCCTAAAAGAGGAAAGAAAACATCATTAAGGGTAAAAAAAAAAGAGAGAGAGAGAGAGAGAGAAATACAGTGAGCATTTGGAGATTTAAAGATACAATGTCCTGCCTGCTTTGACAAATACACACATGGCTAAACATGAACAGAAGCATTAAATTCAAAATTCAAAATTATATTTGTAAAAAATAAAAATTATACTCAACATAATAATAATAATAATAATAATAATAATAATAATAATAATTATTATTATTATTATTATTATTATTATTATTATTTTATAAAATTTGAGACAAAATTTTTTGTAATATTTATTTTGTTTGTTTTTTTTATATTTTCTTTCTTAGCTATTTACTTACTTAACGGTTATTCTGCCCTAATTTCTAAACATCCTCTATCTTATCTCTTGGCGATTTTGCTTTCTCATTTTCTATCTGTCTCTTTTTCCTTTCCCTCCCCCTCTTCCAATATGGTAGTGTACGTGTGTATTTTACTACAATTAAACTGTCGACCATTCCAGTATTTTATCAAATATTGATTCAAAGAAATATTAAACTGGTCTTTCAAATTTATTTGACTCCAAGCGCTGTAGATTTAAAAACAAAAAAGTAATTTTAAAAGACCAAAACAAATCCCTTCCTAAGGAACCATCCACCACCACCACCACCACCATACATGGTATTTTGCTTTATTTTCACTTTCATCTCCTAAATTTTGATGTCGGGGGAAACAATGACCAAACATAACTAACCACCTCTTCCCTAAATAAGGGAAGTGAGAAGGTAGGGGAAGTGTCAAAAAGAAACCAAACAATATTAAAATAAAACCCCACCAAATATTTTTTTTTGTTTTTTTTAAGACATTTCCAGTTTGTATCCCGAGTTTTTTTTTTTTTTTTTTCACATTAAAGTCAATTTATGTTTTCTTTCGAAGCTAAAAATAATTTAGCATTTAAAGACTGACCTAATATGGCTTTTTCATGGACGCACCTACGTACACATTCTTACTTAGTAAAAGAAACTATTATATTATGGTTTTACTAAATGTGTGAATGACCCTTGATTGTAGTGTTTCCTTAAAAATAGTGTGGGTAAGGGGTAAGAAAATTCAGTTAATAACTTCTTGGTGTAGGTTGGACTGTAAAGGATGCTATTATAAATTAATAGTAATTGTGAATTTATTCCTACATCCACTCACTCTGGATGTTTGGAATGTCCGCTTCACACCATGTATTTTAGTTTATAGTTTCTTGGTTGCAATCTTGTTCATAGTCCTTTCCTGTTCCTCACTCATTGTATATCATCATCACCACCGTCATCTTCATCATCATCAGCATTATTGTTATCACTACCACCACCATCATAAATGCCTCATCATCAACACCCCCGCCATCACCACCATCAACAGCATCATTATCAACATCATTACCACCACCGTAATCCTCTTCCCCTTTCTACTCCTCCTCCATTTATTCTTGATACAAGAGAAGAAAATCTTGCATATAAGAGTTTTCCTCACAGCCCCTGTCAAAAATATTTTGTGGAATTGGATAGTAACACTATCTGTTATTCTTCTGATCTCATAAACAACAAACTCAGATCCCCAAACCCTTTGTTGTTTGGATCAGGTGACAAGTAATGCTAAGATCTGATTTAAGCACAAGTTAATTATAAAGAGTAGACTTGCTTACCAACCACACGGTTCCGGGTTCAATCCCACTGCATGGCACCTTGGGCAAGTGCCTTCCACTATAGCCTCGGGCTGACCAAAGTCTTGCGAGTGGATTTGGTAGACGGAAACTGAAAAAAGCCCATCGTATATATGTATATGTATGTGTATATATGTGTGTGTTTGTGTGCCCATGTTTGTCATCCCCCCCCCAATATCGCTTGACAACCGATGCTGGTGTGTTTACGTCCCCATAACTTAGCGGTTCAGCAAAAGAGACCAATAGAATAAGTACTAGGTTTAAAATAAGTCCTGGGGTCAATTTGTTCATCTAAAACCTTTCAAGGCTTACAAAGAATAAGTCCTGGGGACGATTTGCTTGACTAAAGGTGGTGCTCCAGCATGGCCACTGTCAAATGACTGAAACAAGTAAAAGAGTAACAGATCTCTGGATGTCGGTCCTCATGAGTGACGTGTAAACAACTCTTTCAATTCACAACCCTTAAATTGGCAGTTGCTACAGCATCAGATAGAGTAGTGCACACTATTTGTTCAAACCCTCTGCACTCCAAGTTCAAATCTCACTGCGGTCTGTTAGATTGGCAAGACTGTAAAAACACCCCACTGGAAACATTGTAGTACTCATTCTAATGCATTGCATTTCAAGTTCAAAACCTATCATAGCCTACTTGGGTTGTAGACTTAGTCTACCACCCATGTTTAACACTCCCACCTGATCCATGGGGTGGGAGCTTTCAGAAAAGCCTACTCTATTGCAAGCATTCAGGTCTGGTTCCCAGTTTGTGGGGGTTAGAGTCCCTCCATCCATCCTTCTTTTCCATCAATCTCAGAGGTCTGAGATAAAGGGTCATGACCATTACCCTTTCCTCTTGGCAAAAAGATACGATTAAAAACTAATGATACTGGATCAAAACAATTGCCCGAGGAAGCTGTAGAGAATTCTAACCCACACCAACATAGGAAAAGAAACTTTAAAAACGATCTTATTTATGATAAAGAGAAGCCGATCAGTTCTATATAGTAGTATTGTATAAAGCTTTTAACGTCTTTTCACCACTGTTAACTACAACAACATCCAGCAGTAATGTATATGAAGCTTATCAGTCCTGTATTGTTACATAAAGCCTTGAAGTAAGTTATAAACATCATTTATAGATTAAAGCCTTATTTTCTATCTTAAGCTAATCACAGATTACAGCTAGTTCATGGTAATTGAATCAGTAACTTGGATGTAGTCTAATTGATGGTGACACATATACACATCAAGTTACATCATGCTAGTTTCAAATCTATTTCGTTCCTGTAAGAATCTAATGCTTTTATCTAGTTCTTTCTTTCTTTCTTTATTTGTTTATTTGTCTTCAATTAAATGACTTCAGCCTTTGCTGTGTTATTATTACTGTGCAGTGTTTGTGTATGGAGGCTGGAGTGAATTGGTAAAACCAATGTCATTGAATTGTATAAGCTTTTGCAATGCTGTCTCTACTAATTTTATTTATTCAGATTGATTAAGTATTGAAAGTTTGTCAGCATTTGACCAAAAGCTTCGTAAATGTGCTTTTGTTGGGACAAGAAATGAAAACATAATATGCACTTTTGATCAAATATTGAGTAAAATGGTTAAATGGTTGCCTATTCTAGGTGTGCAAGCAGAAAACAGGTTTGAATAAAACTCTTCATCTTCACCAGTAATGCAGATTCTTTGATAGTCGACAAGAATTTCAGATTACTTCTTGCTAAACTTATTTTCTTTTAGTTTAATTTATTTGAAAACCAACTATATTTCTGTTGATAAGATTGTCGAGTATATATAGTTATTCAAAAAGCAATATCAAGAAGTAAACTTCATTTCAACATAGTTAATATTTTCACTGCAATGAAGGTTTTATTCCTTAACCCAACATCCTCTCAAAGACTCTGTGTGTGTGTGTGCATATTATTTTTATATATTACTTTGTTGGAAAGTCACTTATATAACTTTACAGCTAAATGAAAGAAAAATATACTGCTGAGTATTTCGTTTCTGGATTTGGTTTGCAAGATTCTTTATATGAGTTCGTGTGTTGAAGCATATTCTGTTGTGTCTGGGGAGAGTCATTTTCTGTTGTGTCGGACAGAGTCAAGACTATTGAAAAGGTTGCAAGATGCAACGAAAATTTTAGGGAAATAAAAATAAGAAATAAGTCGAAATTTTACCGGTGAGTGTGTTACATTATAAGGCACAAAAAGAAAATGACTCTCCCCAGACACAACAGTATATATATATATATATATATATATATATATTATATATATATATATATATATATATATATATATATATAATATATATATATATATATAGTTTTGGGATTTGGTTTGCAAGATTCTTTATGTGAGTTTGTGTGTTAAAGAATATTCTGTTGTGTCTGGGGAGAGTCATTTTCTTTTTGGGCATTATAATGTAACACACTCACTGGTAAAATTTCCACTTAATTCTTATTTTTATTTTCCTAAAACTTTCGTTGCGTGCAAGATGCAACGAAAATTTTAGGAAAATAAAAACAAGAAATAAGTGGAAATTTTACCGGTGAGTGTGTTACATTATAAGGCACAAAAAGAAAATGACCCTCCCCAGACACAACAGAATACTGCTGAGTTTTGTATCTCTTGTGTGCCTCACCAACCCTACATATATACACACATATTTTTGTGTATATGTATATATATTTCTTTACTACCCACAAGGGGCTAAACATAGAGGGGACAAACAAGGACAGACAAAGGGATTAAGTCGATTACATCGACCCCCAGTGCGAAACTGGTTCTTAATTTATCGACCCCGAAAGGATGAAAGGCAAAGTAGACCTCGGCGGAATTTGAACTCAGAACGTAACGGCCGACGAAATATGGCTACGCATTTCGCCCGGTGTGCTAACGTGTCTGCCAGCTCGCCACCTTTTTTGTATATGTATATAGGTGTGGTGGCAATGCCAGCATAGGTAGGCAGCTGAGAGGTTCACATTGTGCAGCCATATGGTTTCCAGTCCAGTCTCGCAGCTTGACGATTTGCATCAAGAGTATTATGGACTTGGGCTGACCAATGCTTTGTAAATAAAAGTAGAATGGAGATGTGTGGTTCAGTGGTTAGGGTGTTCGACTCATAATCAGAAGATTGTGACTTTGATTCCTGAACTGGGTGATGTGTTGTGTTCTTGAACAAAACACTTCATTTCACGTTGCTCCAGTCCACTCAGCTGGCAAAAATGAGTAATCGTGTGATGGACCCGTGTCCTGTCCAGATATGGAATATATATACAATGAAAACCAGGAAGCTGGCCCTATGTATCTATGTGACTCGGGAAGGAAGTTTTTTTTTTTAAATATAAGTGGTAGATTGAAACTAAAAGTAAGCTCTCTCTCTCTCCTCCATCTCTTTCTCTCACTCTCTCTCTCTCACTCTCTCTCACTCATTCAATATATCATAGTCACTCTCTTTCTCTTTCTCTCACTCTCTCACTCACTCACTCAATATATCATAGTCACTCTCTTTCTCTTTCTCTCACTCTCTCACTCACTCACTCAATATATCATAGTCACTCTCTTTCTCTTTCTCTCACTCTCTCACTCACTCACTCAATATATCATAGTCACTCTCTTTTTCTCACTCTCTCTCTCTCACTCACTCAATATATCATAGTCACTCTCTTTCTCTTACTCTCTCTCTCTCACTCATTCAATATATCATAGTCACTCTCTTTCTCTCTCTCTCTCTCTCTCACTCACTCAATATATCATAGTTGTTGATCTGGCCCTGTGATTAAGATTTACCTGACGTCTATGTTTGAGATTTAGTTCCACTTTGTGATACCTTGGGCATGTGTCTTCTACAACTTCAGGCCAACCAAACATTGTAAGTGGATTTGATAAATGGAAAGAAGGAAACTGAAAGAAGCCTATCATGTACATATGTATATAAACATGTGTTAGTATGTCCGTGTTTGTGTATGTGAGTGAAGGCACATAGCTTAGTCATTAGAGTATTCAACTCTAAATCAAACGCATACCCTCCATCAGACACCTACCATATTCTGAGCGCCTTGTTTCCCTGGGCATGGATTCACTGAAGCTCCGGCGTCTGGCGACGGACTTGGTAAACACCCATAAAGTTATAAACCACCTCACCAACAACAACACTGAACACCTTTTTGATCTCCATGTGGACATGCCTACAAAGTCAGAAAACAACACAGCTCCCATGACTTTCGGAAACATTTTTTCACGCTCAGAGTTGCTGAAGCATGGAATAAACTGCCTGCGTCAGTTGTTGACTGCCATGACACTGCATCCTTTAAGGCCCTCATGCTTTTCGAAATCCGCCGAAACTACACCTGATTATATATACACTTTAGATGAGTTGTAGTGCACCTGAGCACTGTACACAATTATTATTATTATTATTATTATTATTATTATTATTATTATCATGGCAGTCTCACGCATTTTGTCAGTTTTTCAAAATACTACAAATCTTGTTGATGCAGACCACCACTAGTCACTTTGAATTCCATTTTAATGTGTGTATTGTACACACACACACACACACACACACATACATAGGTGAAGGCATGGCTGCGAGGTAAGAAGTTTGCTTCCCAACCACATGGTTCCAGGTTCAGTCCCACTGTGTGGCACCTTGGGCAAGTGTCTTCTACTATAGTCTCAAACTGACCAAAGCCTTGTGAGTGGATTTCGTAGCCACAAACTGAAAGAGGCCTGTTATAAGTATGTGCGTGTGCTTTTGCGTTTGAGTTTGTCCCCCAAAACCGCTTGACAACCAGTATTGTGTTTATGGCCCCAACAGTTCTGTAAAAGGGACTGATAGATTGTCAGGTTTTACAAAAAAAAAAAATAATAAGTACTGGGGCTCATAAGTTCACTAATAGTACTAACACCATCACCAATACCTATTTCTTTACTACCCACAAGGGGCTAAACACAGAGAGGACATACAAACGGATTAAGTCAATTATATCGACCCCAGTGAGTAACTGGTACTTAATAAGGCGGCGAGCTGGCAGAAACGTTAGCACGCCGGGCGAAATGCTTAGCAGTATTTCGTCTGCGTTACATTGTGAGTTCAAATTCCGCCAAGGTCGACTTTGCCTTTCATCCTTTCGGGGTCGATAAATTAAGTACCAGTTACGCACTGGGGTCGATGTAATCGACTTAATACCTATGTCTGTCCTTGTTTGACCCCTCTGTGTTTAGCCCCTTGTGGGTAATAAAGAAATAGGTACTTAATTTATCGATCCTGAAAGGATAAAAGGCAAAGTCGACCTCGGCGGAATTTGAACTCAGAATGTAACGGCAGACGAAATACAGCAACACATTTCGCCTGGCGTGCTAACGTTTCTGCCAACTGGCCAATACCACTGACATCACCACCACCACCACTACCATTACAATGACCACAACTACCACCATCGATATACCATCACTTCCAATACTTTCATTCTCATGACCATCTTCACTAATAGTATTAGCACTAACACCATCACCAATACCACTGACATCACCAACGACACCACCATCACCACCACCACCACCATCTCAGCACCACCACTATATTCATCCCCACCACCGCCATCGTCAGCACCACCTCCACCTCCACTATCATCACTACCACTACCACCAGCACCAGCACCACCACTATATTCATCCCCACCACCGCCATCGTCAGCACCACCTCAACCACCACTATCATCACTACCACTACCACCAGCACCAGCACCATCACTATATTCATCCCCCACCACCGCCATCGTCAGCACCACCTCCACCACCACTATCATCACTACCACCACCACCATCACCATCACCAGCACCACCACTATATTCATCCCCACCACCGCCATCGTCAGCACCACCTCAACCACCACTATCATCACTACCACTACCACCAGCACCAGCACCATCACTATATTCATCCCCCACCACCGCCATCGTCAGCACCACCTTCACCACCACTATCATCACTACCACTACCACCAGCACCACCACCACCACTAACATCACTACCACTACCACCATCACCAGCACCACCACTATATTCATCCCCCACCACCGCCATCGTCAGCACCACCTCCACCACCACTATCATCACTACCACTACCACCAGCACCACCACCACCACTATCATCACTACCACTACCACCAGCACCACCACCACCACTAACATCACTACCACTACCACCATCACCAGCACCACCACTATATTCATCCCCCACCACCGCCATCGTCAGCACCACCTCCACCACCACTATCATCACTACCACCACCACCATCACCATCACCCGCACCACCACTATATTCATCCCCACCACCACCATCGTCAGCACCACCTCCACCACCACTATCATCACTACCACTACCTATTTCTTTACTACCCACAAGGGGCTAAACACAGAGGGGATAAACAAGGACAGACAAACGGATTAAGTCAATTATATCAACCCCAGTGCGTAACTGGTACTTATTTAATCGACCCCGAAAGGATGAAAGGCAAAGTCGACCTTGGCGGAATTTGAACCCAGAACGTAGTAGCAGACGAAATACCACTAAGCATTTCGCCCGGCATGCTAACAATTCTGCCAGCTCACCAACACCAGCACCACCACTATATTCATCACCGCCATCGTCAGCACCACCTCCACCACTGACATCGTCAGCACCACCTCCACCACCACTATCATCACTACCACCACCACCACCTCTTTCCTGTTCTGTCAATCACATTACTTCTTATTATTGGCAGCATGTTCTGCTGTGGAGTGAACACACAGACACACAGTTAAAGCATGCTTATAGGAAAAAAAGTGGAAGTAAATGAGAAAAAAAAAACCTGGTCCTCAGCTTTTCCTTATCCCTCCGATCTTAAAACTAGAATCATTTACGTTTTCCTTGTTTAGGTCATTGGACTGCAGCTGTGCTGGGAGGAGGGGGGGCAGGCACTTGCCTCGAAGGGTTTTATCGAACAAATCATCAAACCCCCGGTACTTAGTTTTTAAAGCCTGGTTCGTATTTTATCAGTCTTCTTTTGTTGAACTGCTAATGTTGTTATGGGGGACATAAACAAACCAACACCGATTGTCAAGCAGTGTATTTGTGTATGTGTGTGGTG
>NC_043001.1:129687293-129712293 GCF_006345805.1 Octopus sinensis | reverse complement strand
TGTGTGTGTGTGTGTTGTGTGTCTGTGTTTGTCCTCCCAACATTGCTTGAAAATCGATGCTGGTGTGTTTACATCTCCGTAACTTAGTGGTTTGGCAAAAGAGACCAATAGAATAAGTACTAAGCTTACAAAGAATAAGTCCTAGGGTCGATTTGGTTGACTAAAGGCAGTGCTCCAGCATGGCCACAGTCAAATGACTGAAACAAGTAAGAGAGTAAAAAAGTAAGCATAAAACTAATTTTATTTCTATAGTGCAGAAATTAGGGAGTTAGAGGGATCCCCCATGCTCTCATCATGTTGATTTGCCTTAAGATGAAGAAACTTTTTTCTAGTGGTGATTGAATGACACATTAACAGTTTCACTATATTTAATATATGCTCGCAAACAATACAATTTTGAAGAAGAAAATATTACACCAACGGAAACAAAACCAGATATTTCTTGCTAACTGAACAAACACGGACATCTGCCATTTTTTATTTTTTTAATAAAATTTGACTTGTTTCCAGCAGGTCGGTTGCACTTTTACTGTAACATACACACAGCACACTACCACACTGCATCACATACAAAAGAAAATAAAAGAAAATTAGAAAGGAAACTAGCTTATCAGGTTACATTGTAATTCTCAAACAAGCAGAAACAGGGTGTACATGACATGCTGGACCAGTAGATATGTCTCACATTTGTTCGGATAATTACCTACATTTTACAGAAGCTTGACCAGAATTATACAACAATTTCTAAATTAATAATGGAAAATATTTCTCTAATATCAAAAATCTCATTAAGCAAGTATAAAATTCCCTATACTCTTTTACTCTTTTACGTGTTTCAGTCATTTGACTGCGGCCATGCTGGAGCACCGCCTTTAGTCAAGCAAATCGACCCCGGGACTTATTCATTGTAAGCCCAGTACTTATTCTATTGGTCTCTTTTGCCGAACCACTAAGTGACGGGGATGTAAACACACCAGCATCGGTTGTCAAGCAATGCTAGGGGGACAAACACACACACATACACACATATACATATATATACATATATACGACAGGCTTCTTTCAGTTTCCGTCTACCAAATCCACTCACAAGGCATTGGTCGGCCCGGGGCTATAGCAGAAGACACTTGCCCAAAATGCCACGCAGAGGAACAGAACCTGGAACCATGTGGTTGGTTAGCAAGCTACTTACCACACAGCCACTCCTGCGCCTATATAATTTAAATGCCAAAAATAAGGAGAAAAATACCCAAAAATTTATGACTTGCAATAACATTTTTTTTTAGCCTTCTGTAAAGCAATCTGAGTCAGTCAATATATATTTTAGTTCAAATTTATTTATTTTTGCAAAATGTGTAACATTCAGACCAGCTAGATGTAATATCAGACAGATCTGAAAAACATTAATATTATGGACCCCAGTATCTTTATATATAAAAGTAAGGTTGTGTGAGTGTCTGTCTCCTACGATTTAGATTCCTAACTACTCCCACATTTTGCGGTGCAGTTTAACCAAAACCAGGTATCTTATAGTCGTGATTCATATCGAGCCCTTCTGGGTATTAGCGCGCATCTACGATGAGTCTACGATTTTAAAAATAATTTACCATAATTTTTTTCCATTTTAATGCATTTTTTCGCTATTATATAAGGGAAGTAAATCTCTAAAAATGTCTACGATGAGTCAACGATTTAAAAAAGAATTTACCATCATTTTTTTTCCATTTTTAATGCATTTTTTTGCTATGTTTTGGCTATAACTCTAAAAATGCTTATATAGTTATTTCCCTTACAAACCCGAGCAACGCCGGGCGATACTGCTAGTTAATTATAACTTTATATGTAGGAGTTGTTTAAGAACTATAAGAAGGCAAAGCTAGATACCATTAAGGATCAAGCACATTCTTTAGTTACCAGTCTCAAGATTCATAATAGAATTGAGCCTCTAGACCCCCACAACCCCCACCTCTTTCTTAAGATCCATAAATCAGACTTCACTTCTAACTACCCCCATTAGGCTCATCTACTCTTCAAAATTAGAATATTTTTTCAGGGACTTTTATGTATTGATGAATAGTCAGTAGTTGAGAAGAAGTTTGTCATAAAATGGAAGACTGGAACCCATCTGAATATTACTTACTTGTACTTGTGGCGAAATTCACCCTGGGTGGCTTGAGTCAGCTTCTTCTACCACCCTCGAGGCATCTCGAACCATGGCAGCCCACGCACGGCAGTCTTGCGCCAGTTCACTGGAGATGGCGAGCCAGTCACGGTTCCATCAGTGCAAGCCGACCACCTGGGGACCGCTTGTGAATTCCATATTCCCACGAAACTTCTTCTATGAATTCTCAATGGCATCTGAATATTGGCAAAGAGTTACTGCTAACATGTTGATTCACACCAGATGTCACGACTGCTATTCAATAATCTATGTACATTGTAAAGGCTATAAGATGTGACATGGACATTATGAAAAACCAAGTTCGTCCAAACTGTGATGGTCTTTGGGTGTGTCTCCAGTGAGGTCAACATCATACCAGCCCATATCTTTGAACAAGGCCTTAGGCTTAATTCAGACGTCTGTGTGAAGCTGGAAAGGGTTACTGCTGGAAGACCATATGTGTGGTGGCAGGATTCAGTTCCTTGCCTTACTTATGGAAAGAGTAGAAGTTGTCGGAGAATTTCTACAACTCCACCACCTTTAATTTTTGGCTTCCTAATACCCCCCCAATTCTAATGCCAGGGATTACTATGTGTGGGATGTGTTTGAGAAAGATACCAATTGCTCAGCCTGCAACACCAAGGCTGAGCTGGGGAGGGGGGGCAGATCAAGGAGGTGTTTGAAGATCTTCACATGCACACAGTGAGGAATGCATGTACCAAGTTCCAGAGCCGTTTTGTGATGGAAGCTAAGGGTGGCTACTTTGAGTAAACTGTTATCTCCCAGCCATAATCTAGTTGATGCTTTTTGATTTTTTAAAAATTCTTTTATTTTTGGATAGAATGTTGTGTCATCTTTTTCTTTAATACAAACTAACAAATTTAGCCTGAACACCCTGTATATATATTCACATTGTAAAATGATGAAAAAATCATGTTCTGCATGCAAGTTTTTTCGTTTGGTTTTGAATGGATGGCTTTGTTAACGATTTCTAACTTTGATTCTTAATAGATTATACCTTTCTACTTAGGAATTTAGAGATTCTGAGAACAGATGAACCTATATAACTGCATTGATTTGGAGTTATTGCTGTCAAATGTTATTACTTCTTTCGGCTGCTTCTGCTGCCACAGCAACAAGAACAACTACCGCTACCACCACCACCACTACTATTACTACTACTACCACCACCACCACTATTACTACTACCACTATGACCGACACTACTACCAACACCAACACCACAACTACCACCACTACTACTACCACCACCAACACCACTACCTCTACTACTATTACCACCACCACAACTCCCACCACCACTACTGGTGGCAGTACTATGGCTGCTGCTAGTGCTGTAAGTACTAATACTGCAGCTGGTAATTGCAAACCTATAATTACTCATTTTCTGACCATATTTCTAATGAAGCACACAGATTATATGTTTCATTCCATTTCAGAAATATTTGTGTGTCTATCGAAGGACTCTTGCATAAAATTATGATAAAGGTTCTAATTTGAATGTGGTGGTTTAAAACAAGAAGTTGTGTATCGTAAGATCAGAGGTGATCCCTGGTAGTTTGGTGTCAGAAGACTTAATAATAAATAGCACAACAAGGAATTAGTCGTTTTGCCTGTGTGTATTTATTGTTTATACAGGTACAGGCATGCTGTGTAGTTAGGCAGTTCACTTCCCACTGTGTCCTTGTCATATTTTTCTCGCCCCTCCTTAATTCTTCTGTCCCTCTGCTTCTACTTCTCTCTCTTCTCTTCCCCCTCCTTAATTCTTCTATCTCTCTGCTTCTACTTCTCTCTCCTCCTCATCATCATCATCATTGCTTAACGTCCGCTTTCCATGCTAGCATGGGTTGGACGATTTGACTAAGGTCTGGCGAACCAGATGGCTGCACCAAACTCCAATCTGATCTGGCAGAGTTTCTACAGCTGGATGCCCTTCCTAACGCCTCTGTGCCTCATAAAACCTAATCTGTAACTTTAAGTTCAATCTCGCTGCATGATGGCACCTTGGGCAAGTGTCTTCTAAGATCCAGGGTTGATCAAAGCCCAAAGCAATGTGAGTAGATTTGGTCAATGGAAACTGAAAGAAGTTTATGGTGTGTGTGTGTGTGTGTGTTGGTATTTGTGTTTCGTTGTCTTAGCACCATGTGATAGTTATCTGCATGTAAAACTATCATTCAAGCAGTGTAATTTGTTTCCAGTCCTCTGTAAAAACCTATTCAGCCAAGAAAAATATTAAGAAAACCAAGGAAACAAGTGAGAGTTGATGAGAGGAAGGGTATCTGGCTGTAGAAAATCTGCCTCTGCATGCTACCCCATCTGACCCATGCATGTATGGAAAAATGAACATTAAAATAATGATGATATGTATGTGGTGTGTGTGTGTGTGTGTGGTTGTGTGTGTAAGTGTGTGTGTACATCGTACCACCTGTGAGAACTGAACAGGTCATCTTTTGACAAGAACACAACAATGTTGACCACTCCAAAATATTCCATTTCTTTATTTTTGCAATGGTGACAAAAGTTACTCCGACCTACACCAATCTAGTCATGGCATACATGGGGGGTCCAGATATATGAACAGTCTAAATTGAAATATGGCTCATGTGTTCTACAAACATTTGATAGAAAACATTCAGAGACATATGAATGTTCAGCTTTTGCTGAATGATCTGCACAAACGATTTGTTTATAGTACATTAGCTCACTCTCCTCATTAAATCAACATTGTGTGAAAAAGTGTACAGTGTATCATGTGTCAGATGTCAAAGTGATTACATAGCAGCATGAGATGAAGTGTTTTGCTCAAATACAGAATACACCACCTGGTCTAGGGATTGAAACCACAATCTTGTGATCATTAATGCAACCACCCTAACTACTAGGCCGTGCACCCTTATATATATATAATAATAATAATAACAATAATAATCCTTTCTAATATAGGTGCAAGGTATGAATGTTGGGGGAAGAGACTAGTCAATTACATCAACCCCAGTGTTTCACTGGTACTTAATTTATCGACTCTGAAAGGATGAAAGGCAAAGTTACTGGAATCGGTGCTCTAACATGGCCACAACCTTTAAGCTGAGACTTATAAACGAAATCCATTTGGTGATATTTATTTCATACACACACAAACACACACATATATATATATGTATGACTGCACGTGTATCGTTGGCGATTTTTTTTCCTCCGTCTTCCCTTCCTTGGATCTTTCCTTTTCCTATGTTTCTGATGAAGAGCTCCACTCGAAACATTAAATCCTCCTTATTTCTTTCCTTTCCTGAGCGTTCAATAATACTACACTTGTTCCACGTCCTCGCGTTTTTTGTGCTTTCTCTTTGTGTCTTCCATGTTTGGATTAACTTTATATATATATATATGTATGTATGGATGAATGTGTATGTGTATGTGTGTATATATATAATATATATATATATATATGTATGGATGGATGAATGTGTATGTGTGTATATATATATATATATGTATGTATGGATGAATGTGTATGTGCATGTGTGTGTGTATATATATATATATATATATATAATATATATATATATAGGTGTGTTAAAGGAACTTGATTTTAATTAAACAGACGAAGCAGCTTCAGTTAGTGCCATGTAACTTTGATTTATTTTTATGATTTATTAGAAAGCAGTCAACAGCCTCTTCAGTGAAATCAGTTCTTCAAAGAGGAAATAAAAAAGAAAAACAAAATAGTCTTGTTCTTTTTACTGCATATTTTGTATGTCTAGACCTGATGGAAGTAACACAGCATTCTTTGATCCATTTTGCAGTTGAGCCATTATATAGTGTAACTTTTACATTTTACTTGTTTCAGTCATTGGACTACAGCCATACTTGGGCCACTGCCTTGAAAGGTTTAAGTCAAACAGATTGAGCCCAGAACTTTTGTTTTTTTGTTTGTTTTTTGTGGTGTTTTTTTTCTTAGCTTTTAATTTTTAAAGTTTGGTACTTATTCTATCAATTCTCTCTTGCCAAACTGCTAAGGCACAAGGATGTAAACAAACCAACACAGGTTGTGAAGCAGTGGTGAGGAACAATCACAGACATGCAAACACACACATTCATATATAAACATATACGATAATCCACAAATCGTCTCTTTACCAATGGTTGCCTTGTGGTTTACAGTAGAAGAAACCCAACTTGTGATGCAGCAAGAGTGAACCTGGAACCATTTGGTTGCAAAATGAGTTTCTTAACCACACAGCTATACATGCTCCTATTAAGATGTTTTCAAGTATTTGGAATCAAAATATAACTTACTGATATGTGTCGTTTAGAGCAATGCTTCTAAAACTACTGGTGGTAGTGGAAGAGGAGGATGTGGACACAGGTCTAGGTTGAGTTACCTGGATGAGGGTATATTTGTAAGAACTGGAAACACTTCTCTCCACAAAATACAACCCCTTATGATGTGCAATACTTGAGTATTGTGGTAGGTGTCTTTAAATGCAGTTGTTGACCAGTGTACAATGATACGTCAGTCTTTATGGTCAGTGGCAAGAACAGCCCCCTGGTGGTGATCAGTGTGATAGGTATTGAGGGATTTCTTTAGGGTTTCCATGTACCTCTTCTTTGGTTACCACTACCATGGTAACCAGAGGAGAATTTATCATACAGCATGATCTTGAAAAGTCAGTTATCCTCCATCTCTGTGATGTCCTACTCCATCTAACTGTGTCTTCAGCAGAGTTACTTTGGTGCTATGTTTTCATCAGAGTTTCTTCACCTGATCTAGGACTTCAACAACAACAAGGTCACTCCAGTATCATCATCATCATCATCATCATCATCATCATCATCATCGTTTAACGTCCGTTCTCCATGCTAGCATGGGTTGGACGGTTCGACCGGGGATCTGGGAAGCCAGAAGGCTGCACCAGGCTCCAGTCTTATCTGGCAATATTTCTACAGCTGGATGCCCTTCCTAATGCCAACCACTCCGTGAGTGTAGTGGGTGCTTTTTACGTGCCACCTGCACTGGAGCCAGGCGAGGCTGGCATCGGCCACGGTCGGATTGGTGCATTTTACGTGCCACCTGCACTGGAGCCAGGCGAGGCAGCACTGGCTTCGGCCACGATTCGGATGGTGCTTTTTACGTGCCACCGACAGTATATTATGAGAAATTATAATCTCCAGGAGATTATGAGAAAGCAGTGCTAATGGAATTGCTCAAGGTATTATTGGTGGTGCTGATAGATGACCCACAGCTCTGAGCCATACAGAAGGGTAGACAGAATGATATCCCTGTATACACTGATCTTGGTCCCTTTCTTCAAATGATTATTGTTCCAGACTCTTTTGTTCAGTGTGCTGAATGCACTGCTTGTTTTGGCCAGTCTGTTATCAACTTCCCTGTCAATTTTCACATCTGACAAGATGGTGCACCTCAGGTAGCTGAACTGGTTGACTGTCTTTATTTCAGTCTCCGATGGTGATGTAATGGATGCAACATTCTTGCTGTAGTATTTTTGCTGGAGGACTTCTTTTTTCTTTAAACTGACTTTTAAGTCAAAATGCTGGGTAGCTTCAGCAAAGCAAGAAGCGATGTGTTGCAGGGCTAACTCTGAGTGAGCAACAAGGGCTGCATTGTCTATGGAAAGTAATTCATAAATGGTTTGGTTCCAGTGTTTTGGTGTGAGCTTGCAGGTGCCTTAGGTAGAGGATGTCATTGGAATCCAAAGCTCCAATCCTGTACATAGGTTTCCATATATTACATATAGGCTTGCATATACTATATCATACCTTAATACTGTATGCACTGGGCTCTAAATAGTAATATAACGCAAATTTGTAGCTCCAGTTCTCTGTAGTTACTAGATTTGAAATATATATAAACAGAATGGCTACTTGTTTATCTGGGATTAGTCAAGTGATATAAGCACCTCTGATGAGACCCCAATAAGGACTGAAAATATAATAAGTTTGTCCATAATTTTTGTTAATCTACAGGGAAATAAGTAAGATGGGCACATTTGTATGTCTACTCCCTAGGTTTCCATATATGAGTATGTATATATTTTTGTGTATTTCTCTCAATGCTCGGCAACCAGTGCTGGTTTGTTTACATCCTGGCAATGTAGAGACCAATAGAATAAGCACCAGTCTTTTATCAAATAAAAGATTTGATCTGTTAGGATGGTGCCTCAGCATGATTGCATGCAAGTCAGTGACTGAAACAAGTAAAAAAAAAAAATAAAAGAATGTCTATGTGTGTATGTGTGTTTATACATGCATGTATACATACATACATATTGCATTTTGTATTATCATTTTCTACTGCTACTAACTTCCTCCACTCCCTGACACCATCACCACCACCACCATCACCACTACTACTACAACTACTATTATCCCATTCCCTACATCAGCATCCTATCTCAAAATTTATTTCATTTTATTAATTTATTTATATAAAAAAAAAAGTTCCGAGAGACTTAGTCAAGAGTTACGGTACACATCCATCTCTGCACACTCCTAACCTATTACTACAGCTGCTGCTTCATCTGCTGCTGCTGCGGCTGCTGCTGCTGCGGCTGCTGCTGCTGCTATGTCTACTACAACTACCATTGCTACTACTACTACTACTTCTAATGCTGCCACCACCATCACTTCCATTACTATTACCAACACTATCACCACAACCACCACCACTAATACTACAACCATTACTTACCCCATTACTATTACTACTACTACCAATACAACCACCACCACCACTACTATTATTACTGTTACTACTACCATCACCACCACGACTAACACTGTCACTACTACCACCAACACTACTACTACTACTACCAGCAGTACTACTATCATTGCTAACACTGTCACTATTATTACTACTACTGCCATCACCAACACAATTACCAAAGCTTGCACCACCACCACCACTACTACTACTACTACTACTACCACCAACAGAATTATTATTATTAATTCCATCACCACTATAACTGCCTCCAACACCAATACAAGTACTACCACTACTGCTACTACTACTACTACTACTACTACTACTACTACTACTACTACTACTACTACTACTACTTCTACTACTACTAATATTGTCTTACTATTGAAGTTATTACCATCGCCAACAGAACTACTATTACTAATATCATCACTATAACTACCACCATTACTTATACTACTTCTACTACTACTACTACTGGGTCTGTTATTATTGACACCACCACAACCACTACTACTACTACTACTACTATCAAACAACCACCACCACTGCCACCACTCTCAATCTCCCAAAGACTATCACCTCACCAGCCCATCACCCCCCTGAACAGTCCCACATGCTATGACACCCCTACCGCTGCCTTCACCAACACCGATACCAATTCTGCAGTTCTGCAGTTCTGCAGTTCTGCCATCATCCACACTAGCATGAAGATAGTTTAGGGGGGAAAAAAAAACAAAACAAAATAATAATAAAATAAAATAAAATAAAATAAAGTACAAGAGGTGTTCTCTCTTGTACTTTTGTTATCAGTCTGAGGAAATTCCTGGTTGATGCGCTGAGAGGATGACTATGACTTTCTATGGTGACCTGAAGGGCAAACTGATTCTAAGTACAAATGAGAACAAAGTTAAGATAAATGGGATATTCCTGACTGTTCTGGCACCAATGCTTAGGAGACAGGGTAGGATAATGTAAGTTTGGGATAGGAGTGGTGTGAAGAGGGGGGGAAGGGTGGTTGGTCGGGCGGGTCTTTCGGTTGGTTGGTTGGTTGGTCGGCCGGTTAAAAAAAAAAATAGTAAAAAACACAACAACAAAAAATGGTAGAGGTGGTGGGATGGGAGGGGGGGTTGAAATAAGTAAGGGGGGGGGTAAAGAAGTAAATGTCGGAGGGGAGAGAGTAAGGAGCTGTGCGGAATGAAGAGGTGAGATATGGTGGATAAGAGCATGAATTTAACTGTGAAAATGTAATTCTACCCCCTCTCCCCCTCTCTCTATCTCTTTCACTCTCTCCTCCCTTCCTCTCTTCTTCACTCACACTACCACCCTCCCTCCTTCTCTCTTTCTCTCTCTCTCTCTCTCTCTTTCTCTCTCCCTTAGAAGGAACTTTATGCAATGGACTCTTTCTTCTCATCTTGCTCACTTACACAATATACGTCCCCTATCTCTCCTCTTTCAGACTTAAAAAGATTGTTTTATTTATTTATTTTATCTATTTGTCTATATATATATATATATATATATATATACATATATATATATACACACACACACATATATATATATATATACATATACACATATACATATATATATACATATACACATATACATATATATACATATACACATATACATATATATATATATATGTATATAAATATATATATACACACACACACATACATATGTATATTTTATTTTATTTTATATGTATATATTTTTTAATTTAAAATTGAAAGTGAAAATTTTGTTATTTTATGCTTATTTTTTTTTTTAACTTTTTAGAATTTTTTTTGGTTGAGGTTTTGGATAGTTATTTTTGTTGAAAAAAATTTTTTTTTTTTTTGAAATTTTTATTTTTTAAATTATGTAAATTATCCAACATGGAGATGATAATTTAAAGTAACTGTTCTTGTTTGATTGTCAATGAAAAATTGTTTGTGTTAGTTACACATGAAAGGAAATAAAATTTCACTTGGATTCAATCTGCGTTTTTAAAATTTTCCCCACTATCTTTCTCTCTCTCACTCACTCTCTATCTCTCTTTCTATCTCCCTCTCTATAATTCTGTCACACTTACCTTCCTCCTCTCTCTCTCACTAGTTCTACCACCTTACCTTTTTCCTTACTCATTATTTCCTCCCCTGTCTATCATGCTTGATTCTCTCTCTCACTCCTCCTCATCTTGCTTGAATTTTTAAAAAAATTTATATATGTTTTTGTCTGTGATCTCCCCCCACTCCTTCTCATTTGTCTCGTCTTTCTCTGTCTCTCTTTTATGTTCGCCTTTCTCTTTCAATGCTTTCCCTTATCCTACATTTTTACTTCCTCCTTTTCCACATCTAAATATTCTTTTATTCTTTCTTTCTTTCTTTTCCATGCTCCCCCCTTTCCTTCTCTGGTGTTCTCTACCTATACCTCAGTGTATATACATGCATATATACATATGCATATATATATATATATATATATATATATATACACACACACACACATACACATATGTGTATACGTATCTATGCATATGTATGTATGTATGTACATGTACGTACATTTATGTATGTGCATGTATGTATGCATGTATGTATGTGTGTGTATATATGTATATGAATATATATGTCTATATATATGTACACATATATGTATGTCTATGTATATATATATGTGTGTGTGTGTATATATATAATATATATGTATATATATATACATATAGTAGGCCTATATATATATATATATGTATGTATATATATATACATACACTTATGTGTGTATATATACTGTGTGTTTATATGTATATACTCATACACATATCATAATTCTCTCAACCTGCTTTTCCCTCCCTCCTTTTGGAATTACATCTTTCTTTCTCAGATCTCATCATATTTTCTCCATTCTCTCATTCCCCTTCTCTTTCCCCACCTCCTCTTTCTTCATTATACACACACACACACATACATATACATATATATATATATAGATGTGTGTGTGTGTGTGTGTGCTTTATATTTGTTGTTGCCTTTCTTTTTACTCCCTTTTACAAGAAGTAAAATTTTCTATGCTTCAAATAGCTTTCATTTTCTCTCCTTTCCTGGGTACAAACTTGTGATTTTCCTTTGAAATTCAATTGAACCTATAATGGATCAGTAATATCTAAAATAACACACTTCTTCTTTCTCTGCTTTGTTTTATATATTTTCACTTTTCAGTATTTCTAAAAGCAAGAATCTAGCCAGGAAATGTGATTGATCATGAAATTTCATCATCCTCATCATCGTCGTCATCATCGCCATCATCATCATCATCATCACGATCACCGTCATCATCATCATCATTGTCGTCATAGTTGTTGTTGTCGTCATCAGTAACAACACCACTGTCATCTTCCATTCTCTTCATTGCTGTTGTCATAATCATCACCATCATCATCATCATCATCACCATTGTTATCATCATAGTCATCATCGTTAACGCAGCTACTATCATTTATGCTGCAGTAATGATGATGATGATGATTACAATGATGATGATGATGGTGACCTCTAAGAGAATTGGAAATAAAAACCATAAATTATGACGATCTCAGGTTTTGCATGTAGGCAGCATTGTTTTCTAAATTTATACAATTAGAGATATGCAAACTCAAATTTATTTGATTGTTTATTTTATTCTATTTTGTTTTGTTTTTTTTATTTTAATTTAATTTTCTATTTTATTTTGAAACCTTTCTACTGATTAGTCAACTATACCACACCATACTCCTGCGAAGACACACAAGAACAATTGCACATACATACATACATACAGACAGACATTAATTCATACGCATGCAAATATACACGCAGAGATACACACATGTATATATGTAAATTTATGCATGTGTGTATCCATATGTATGTGTATATATATGTGTGTGTGTGTATGTATGTACATATGTATGTATGTATGTATGTATGTTTGTATGTATGTATATATACATGCATGCATGTATGGATGGATGGATATTTCTTTTTAGAAGGACGGCTGGATTGGTGAATGGATGGATGGATGGATGAATAGCTATGTATGTTTGTGTGCATAATTATATATATGTATGTATGCGCGTGTGTGTGTGTGTGTTCGTGTGTATGTGATTATTAATAATGTGTGTGTGTGTGTGATTAGAAATAATATGTGTGTGTGTGTGTATTAAAATTTTGCATTTTTCTTATTTTATTAAAGCCAATTGTATTTTTAGCCAGATGGTCTTCCTATCACTAACCACTCAGCTATGAAGTAAGAGTTAAATCTGTTTTTGCCAGAGAAGAAAACAGATAATCATGATTTTAATTTTAACTAGAGCCATTGTATTGTGCCCTTAGGCAAGGTACTTTACTCTGCTCACTTCAGTTTCCGTGATAACAGGTTCTATTCCCAATTCAGGGTTGGTTGGTTCAGGCTGGGAAGAGCATCTATATGTGACAAAAACAATAAATAATACATAAATAAATGAAAACATTTCTTCCAATAATAAGCTGAAGTACAAGCCTACAAAAACATCCTATTCAAATTGACATCGGAAAATGGATGTGAAGCTGTTAAGCAAATGTATTTGTCACTCATTATATACAACTTCAAAAGAAAAATTAAAAACATTATTATTTAACCCTTTGGAGACGAAACCTACTTTAATGCTTCTAGATTAAAGAACATAGAAACGTTTTTAAGATACAATAAGGTACAATGGAGAATGATGTTTTTATTTTTCTTGAATTCAATAAAAAAAAATATATCTGAATCTCAGTAGACAAAGGATGTATATGTGTATGTGTGTGTGTGTTGTGTACACGCACACACACACATATATTCTTGAAGAAATTCTGTGCTCTTCTTTTGTGAAGTGCAAAAGTGTTGACCTGATTGATCAGCTCAGATGCTTTATAAGTGTTAAAAATCAATCATACTTTTAAATTGTACTTCATGTACTTTATCGCTAGATTCAGTTACTTTACATCACATCAGATAAAACATGTCTACTGTTTTGTTAGTTTTCATGTCATATCCTCCACTCTATTGAACGATCATCCAAACTCATAACATTTCAAGCATCATTCATTACAGAGTATCATTTAATGCTTTGTTCATCTGAATTCAAATATACCCAGCCCCTTAAGGTTTGCACAGCATTGGGCACTAACCAGAAATTTCTGAGTCTTTGCACTCTTACTAGATTGAGCCAGTCACGTTCATCCATCCTTCTTGATAACTACTGCTTTGGTGCTGGGTTCCAAGCATCTCTTCTCCCCTAGCATGTCTGGGAGTGGAGCCAGTTTAGCCCCTGACAGTCCAATCGTGTAACAGGTTGTACTGAACTACACATTACCAGGAGCTCTCATGAGTAACACCTGACCAATGCTGATGTAGATCATATGTAAATATGGGTTCCTTTCCTACATCATTCCTTGCTGAAAAATTTTACTTTTATTATCTGTACTACTGATAGCAAGCTGGCAGATTTATTAGCATGCCAGACAAAATGCTTAGTCACATTTCTTCCACCTCTTTGTGTTCTGAGTTCAAATTCCAGCAAGGTCAACTTTGCCTTTCATCATTTTCGGGTCAATAAAATAAGTACCAGTTGAGCACTGGGGCCACTATAATTGATGAGCCTCACTTCCCTGCAAATTTCAGGCTTTGTACCTATATTAGGAATGATTATTTTTTACTGTTAGGTGTTCTTTGTAATTGTGAAAAATAAGTTTCAAATCAATAGATATATTCATCATAATCATCATCGTTTAACGTCCGTTTTCCATGCTAGCATGAGTTGGACGGTTCAACCAGGGTCTGGGAAGCCAGGAGGCTGCACCAGGCTCCAGTCTGATCTGGCAGTGTTTCTACAGCTGGATGCCCTTCCTAACGCCAACCACTCCGTGAGTGTAGTGGGTGCTTTTTATGTGCCACCGGCACAAGTGCCAGGTGAGGCTGGCAATGGCCACGATCGGTTGGTGCTATTTACGTGCTACCGGCACAGAAGCCAGTCAAGGTGGTGCTGGCATCGGCCATGTTCAAATGGTGCTTTTTACGTGCCACTGGCACAGGTGTCACAACTATAATTTCCATTTGATTTTTTGATGTTGATGTACTTGACTCAATAGGTCTCCTCAAGCACAGGAAATTATTAATAATATGGATGAGTGACTTAAATTGTCACCCAGTTTAACATCCCTATTAATGCTTTGGATGTGTTTAGCAGAATCTACTCTTCTGCCAGCATTTGAGCAAGATATTTGGACTGAGGATAATTTACTCTCAAGTCTCTGATACCTCTGAAATGGTCTTAACAAGCTGCCCTTCCTCTTCTGGCTAAGTCATTCAGATAAATAAATAAAAAATGTAACTAGGTCGTCCTTTAACTAAAAGCACTGAAAATTATAAAAGATGTACAAAGAATTCAAAATGCTTGTTCAAATCTTGCTGAGGTGAAATTAGTCTTTCATCCTTTTTAGGATTCATAAAAAGTACCAGTGCAGGGCAGAGGATTATCAGATTCTTTGGAGGATTTAGCTAGATGTCTTGCAATATCTGTTCCTGCTCTCTGTGTACTGACAGCAACATTGTAAAGATACTGGTGCTAGCATGCTTTGGCCCAAGTCAGTCGCCTCTTTATTTTGATAAACATCTCAGGTGTGGAGAGGGGAGGCATATATTCATGAGACAACTTCTAGTCTTCTTCCCACCACAAAAATCTTGCCTAGGTCTGCACACACATGTGTATGCATAGCTCTCATTAACTGGTAATGGTCCTGTATTCGATTTGTGAGCTTTATGGTTCTGCAAGAGTGTTTTGACAAAAAGTATACACACATATATATATATGTATGTATCTATGTATTGTATATGTATATGTATATGTGTATATATATATATATGTATATATGTGTGTGTGTGTGTGTGTTTCTAAATATTTATCTCTCTCTATATAAACGGCAGTTTGTCTGTGCGTGTTTCTGTGTGTCTGTTTGCTTGTACCCTCACCCTGACCACGGCTTTCAACCGATTCTGATGAAACTTGACACACACATAGCCCAATGTCATAATTCAAAACTAACGCAGCGAAAATTTTGAAAAGTTCCCCCAGTTCTGAAAAAAATCGATAAATTCGATATGGGGTCGAGAATCAGAAACACAAACCGCAAACTGTCTAGGGGACGCAACTCCACCTTTTTTTACTCTCAAAAAAAATTTACCATCATTTTTTTCCATTTTTTTGATATTTTTTGGCTATAACTCTCTAAAAATGCTTTATAGTTATTTCCCTTACAAACCTGAGCAACGCCGGGCGATACTGCTAGTGTACTTATATATGTATGTATATATGTACATATAAATATATACATATAAGAAAGTGCAGAAAAAGAAGCCTGGGCTATAGACAATATAAGATCTAACCCCAGAGCATTCTACAAGTTTGCCAAAGAAACAACCTCAGTGCAGTGCAGGGTAGGGCTACTCCTCGAGAAAGATGGTTCACTCATAGGAAATTCAATGAGGATAAGTGAAATACTAAATGAGCAATTCAAAAGTGTTTTCATTCCATCCCTAGGACACTTGCAAGTCAGCAGTCCAGCTGATGTTTTTGCCACTGCAGATACAAAAACAGAGGCAGTGATGATTGATTACATCAATATAAAAGAAGACGATGTGATAAGGGCTATAGATGAAATGAACCCAAATTCAGCTACTGGCCCTGATGGATTCCCAGCAATCCTTCTAAAAGCATGTAAGCAAGTCCTAGCAAGACCACTGTAGTATCTCTTCCAGAGTTTCCTTACAACTGGCAAACTTCCAAGCAATCTGGAGAAAGGTAAAATATGCCCCATTCATAAAGGAGGTAGCAGAACAGAGGCCAAAAACTACAGACCTATCTCGCTGACCTCACACATCAGCAAAGTCATGGAACGAATAGTTAGAAGAAAACTAATCACCTTCCTTGAGGCAAATGACTTGCTGACTGACAACCAACAGGAAAAAGCTACCTAACTCAGCTCTTACAACATTATGACCGGGTGTTGAAACAGCTCCTCAACCACTCAAATGTGGATGTGATATACCTCAACTTTGCAAAGGCTTTTGACAAAGTTGATCATGGAATGATATGTCACAAACTGCATAGTCAGGAGATTGACTTTCTGCATCACTTTCTGAAAGATGGAAATCAAGCAGTAGTAGCCAATGGGGCTACCTCCAATGACACGCAAATACTGAGCAGTGTTCTGCAAGGCACTGTTTTAGGACCACTACTGTTCATAATAGCCCTCTCAGATATGCCCTCAGCCACATAACCATGATCATAAGTTATGCAGATGATTCAAAAGTCTCACAGGTGATACAGAACCCTGAAGATGCTATGCACCTGCAACATGAGTTAGATGAAACATACAAGTAGGCTAAGAAGAATAACATGGTTTAATGCTGGAAAGTTTCAAGTCCTATGCTATCAGCATGCAAAACTAAATGCACTACCAATAAAATACACTGGATCTGGAGGGATTGCAATCCCAGAGACACAGTCAGTGTAAGACCTTGGCATCTACATGAATAATGATGCATCCTTCCATGTACATGTTGCTAAGTTGGCAATGAAATGCAGACAGCTGACTAGATGGATTCTTAGAACTTTTAAATCAAGAAAACATGAAACAATGATGGTCATCTGGAGGACATTTATCTTAAGCCGCTTTCACTATTGCTTCCATCTAGGGTCATCAACTAGTGTAAAATTAGTTTCAGAAATTGAGGTAGTCCAACAAAGCTATACAGAGAAGATAGCCTCTATGTGACATTTAAGTTCCTGGGAAAGACTCTAGAGATTGAGACTCTATTCCTTAGAGCATAAGTGCAAAATATATGCCATGATATACATCTGGAAGATCTTGGAGGGACTTGTCCCAAACTTTGGCACTGAGAGTTACATTAACGCTAGAACAAGGCACCACTGCATAGTGCCAAAGATTCCAACTTTGCCATCAAAATATATGACTAGATATTGTAACAGTCTGGGCTTTAAAGGACCACAGCTTTTCAATATCCTCCTGTAAGACCTAAGAGACTTGCACGAGGTGGACGTAGGTGTCTTCAAAACAAAACTAGGTCTCTTACTGTTAAGAGTCCCAGATGAACTAACTTTCACAACAGGAAGTGCAAATGAGGGCAGCGATGGCAAACTCCCTTATGCACCAAATGTCAAGTTCCAAAATGAATTGGTGAAGTAAAAGTAATGTAGCAACACCAAAGAGCAGTACCCCAGCATGGCCACAGCTCACAAGCTGAAATTGGTTCAGTTCAGTTCATATATATATTGTTCAAAATGAGGAGTAGATAGACAGCTGACAACTGATGAAGGGACATTCCCTGTATTTACTTCTCCTGCTTTCCATTTTTCTCTCGTTGTTTGCATATTTAGCTTGTTTGTTTTCGTATTTCATGTTGTTTACACAGTTGGTGACATTCTGTACCCATATATGCATATATATATAAATATATATATATATATATATATATATATGTATATATATGTATATATATGTATGTTATTTATATCATATACATATGAATGCATATATGTATGCATATGTACATACATATGTATATAGGTGTATGTATGTATACATATACAGGCATCCTCCACATTACAGCTACCTCAGGTTACAGGATTTCATGCTTATGGAAACTCAAAGGTATAACCATTAATTTCAGAATATAGTCTGTAATTTTGCTCTTACAGGAACTCGTATTCCATAGCTTTAAAGTGTTAACAGTTTAAAACTATATTTTCGTTTTAGCTCAATACCTACTTGCATTTTAGTTAACATCAAATTATATAGTTAACAATTTGAAAAATCTATCATCACGTTACACACACATGTATATGCATAGACATGCATACATGTATATATAACATACATAGGCGGCGAGATGGCGGAACCGTTAGCACGCCGGGCAAAATGCGTAGCCGTATTTCGTCTGCCGCTACGTTCTGAGTTCAAATTCCGCCGAGGTCGACTTTGCCTTTCATCCTTTCGGGGGTCGATAAATTAAGTACCAGTTGCGCACTGAGGTCGATGCAATCGTCTTAATCCGTTTGTCTGTCCTTGTTTGTCCCCTCTGTGTTTCGCCCCTTGTGGGTAGTAAAGAAACATATATAACATACATAATGCGAGGATATATACATATGTGTGTGTGTGTGCGTATGAATGTGTGTATGTAACGTGTGTGGAAATTGAAAGAAGCCTGTCGTGTGTGTGCATGCGTGTGCATATGTGTGTGTGCATGCGTGTGTTTGTCCCTTATCACTGCATGACAACTGCTGTTGGTGTCTTGGTGTGTTTATATTCTTATCACTTGGCAGCTCAGCAAAAGAGACTGATAGAATAAGTATTGGTCTTCAAAAAATATATATACTGGATGTTGATTCATTTAACTACAAATTCTCCAAGGAAGTGCTCCAGTATGGCAACAGCCTAATGACTGAAACAAATAAAATACATTCATTCATACATTCTTGATGTTGCTGGCGTAGGAGTGGCTGTGTGGTAAGTAGCTTGCCTACCAACGCCATGATTCCGGGTTCAGTCCCACTGCATGGCACCTTGGGCAAGTGTCTTCTACTATAGCATCAGGCTGACCAAAGCCTTGTGAGTGGATTTGGTAGACGGAAACTGAAAGAAGCCTGTCGTGTATATGTATATATATATATGTATGTGTGTATATATGTTTGTGTGTCTGCGTTTGTCCCGCCAATATTGCTTGACAACTAATGCTGGTGTGTTTACGTCCCCGTAACTTAGCGGTTCGGCAAACGTGACAGATAGAATATGTACTAGGCTTACAAAGAATAAGTCCTGGGGTCGATTTGCTCGACTAAAGGCACTGTTCCAGCATGGCCACAGTCACATGACTGAAACAGTTAAAAGAGTATACATAAATATATATATATATATGTGGAGGCGCAATGGCCCAGTGGTTAGGGCAGCAGACTCGCGGTCATAGGATCGCGGTTTCGATTCCCAGACCGGGCGTTGTGAGTGTTTATTGAGCGAAACCACCTAAAGCTCCTCGAGGCTCCGGCAGGGGATGGTGGTGATCCCTGCTGTACTCTTTCACCACAACTTTCTCTCACTCTTACTTCCTGTTTCTGTTGTACCTGTATTTCAAAGGGCCGGCCTTGTCACTCTCTGTGTCATGCTGAATATCCCCGAGAACTATGTTAAGGGTACACGTGTCTGTGGAGTGCTCAGCCACTTACACGTTAATTTCACGAGCAGGTTGTTCCGTTGATTCGGATCAACCGGAACACTCGTCGTCGTAACCGACGGAGTGCTTCCATCATATATATATATATAAACGATGATATATATATATATATATATATATTATATATATATATATATATACACACATACACACACAGACTCACATACTTTCAGCAGAAACAGTTATTTTTGTTTTTATATTGTTTGCATTTTGTCTCTTCTTTCATGGAAGTAGGTAGAATTTGGACACTCTGTAGGAAGCACTGCAAAATCTTCCTTGTTTAAAGCGGGTGGCATTTAAATCTTTAGGATAAAGATGAAAACAAAAATCTGGGAAAAAATCCATGCTATGCACAACAAACAAGAACGGCACCAGACATTCCATGCATTGACAATCTGGCAGACGCTTCACAGGGTCTTTACATGATGATTGATGGAAAAAGAAAAAGAAGAAAAATCAAGTAGAGAAATAGATAAATAAAAATTAAATTGCATTTTCTTTAAAATTTTCAATTTTTTTAAATAAGAATTTGAAAACAAAATTTTTTCAAAAACAACCCAAAACAACATAAAAAGGAAAACTGTAGCAAATAAACCAAACAGAAAAAAAAAATATAAACAAACAAGTATTTCAATTGTTTCTCTTTACAAAAAAAAGGGGTGGAAATACAAAAGAACAACAAAAAGCATATTATTGAATCATTTTTGTTTGAGTAAAACTTTTGCCTTCATTGTGGTCAAATTTCGACTATTGTGGCTTCTAAATTGTCTCCGACTGAAATATTTGCAGCAACATCAGGCAGTAACAACAACAGGAACAGCTAAATTTGCTGCAAAGCTGTTGAAATCCACAACTGATTGCAATATGACAGCATGCAGTTCAGTATTATATTAATGCAGTTACTAGAAATTTGTTGTTGCTCACAATGTAATCGACCTTGCCAAAAGAACTATTTCAAAAATTACTTGGGAAAAATGTCTTTTGCTTTGTTTGCAGAGGTTTACAGTGTAAGAGAGGGACATTATATAAAAGATTACAAGAAGCAGAAGATTGTCTCTTGCTCTTGTTTTACATCCTTCTCTTTGACTCTCTCTTTCTCTCTCTCTTTCATTCTCTCTCCAGGCCCTTCTTTCTCTCCTTCCGTCACATATTTTGCTTTGGAGAGAACAGTTGATTATGTTGACCCTGAAATTTATTGGTATATTTCTATCTGAGCCCCAGAAGGATGAAAAGCAAAATCAACCTCAGTGAGACTTGAACTCAGAATGGAAAGGAACAACAAAATCAGTAGATCATTAGTTTGTCTGATGATCTACCAATTCTCTCAGTCTCCAGTGTCCACTAACCTATATATGTATATGTGTATATATATATATATATATATATATATATATTATAAGGCGGCGAGCTGGCAGAAACGTTAGCACGCCAGGCGAAATATGGTATTTCGTCTGTCGTTACGTTCTGAGTTCAAATTCCGCTGAGGTCGACTTTGCCTTTCATCCTTTCGGGGTCGATAAATTAAGTACCAGTTTCGCACTGGGGTTGATGTAATCGACTTAATCCCTTTGTCTGTCCTTGTTTGTCCCCTCTATGTTTAGCCCCTTGTGGGTAGTAAAGAAATATATATATGTATGTTTGTGTATATATATATATATATATATATATAATATATATATATATATTGTTGGCATCCTTTTTGTTTCAGGAGACAATGGAGTTGTGCATAAAATAATCTAGTCCGGCTTTTACATTTCATGTCCTAATACATTTTCCTGTTGTGGCTGTGTATTCCTATCCTGGACAAACACTCCCTCTGGCAGGTGCCGCAAATGTAGCGAAGACTGCCTGGCTGGTTGTAATGTCGTATATATATATATATCAGAATGTTTACAAAATAAGGTGTGTAACATTACTTAATATCATCATCATTAAAAACAGGAAATTGCTATGATCCTTTGAACGACAACTGAAAAGGACTTAGTGACATTCTATGAGTGTATTTTCTGTTTGTTCCATTTCTTTGTACTTCTGTGTGTGTGTGTGTATATATATATATATATATATATATATATATATATATATAGGCCATAGAAACATTGCCAGATCAGACTGGGCCTGGCGCAGCCTTCAGGCTTCCCAGACCCCAGTTGAACCGTCCAACCCATGCTAGCATGGAAAGCGGATGCTAAATGATGATGATGATATATATATTATTGAACATACACACACATACATATATATGCATAAAAGCACCCACTACACTCACAGAGTGGTTGGCGTTAGGAAGGGCATCCAGCCATAGAAACATTGCCAGATGAGACTGGGCCTGCGCAGCCTTCTGGCATCCCAGACCCCAGTTGAACCGTCCAACCCATGCTAGCATGGAAAGCGGACGCTAAATGATGATGATGATATATATATTATTGAACATACACACACATACATATATATGCATAAAAGCACCCACTACACTCACAGAGTGGTTGGCATTAGGAAGGGCATCCAGCCATAGAAACATTGCCAGATCAGACTGGGCCTGGTGCAGCCTTCTGGCTTCCCAGACCCCAGTTGAACCGTCCAACCCATGCTAGCATGGAAAGCGGACGCTAAATGATGATGATGATGATATGTATCTTGAGTTGTGTAGCTTAGTGATTAGGATCAACATAATAGCATTCATTATAGCCAGATCAGGTTACCGAATCTTACTCTCACATAATTTGCACTCAAAAATTGTAGGCAACTATCAGAAATATATCACTAGCCAAAAATATACACACTTAGTTCATTTCAGTCCACTTCAGTGAATGGACCTTGAATAAATGCACATAGACTAGTCACTGGTTGAGAATAACTGGGCGCAGATGCAATCACTAGATGTCTATCCAGCAGAAACATGCGTTAGACAAACTTAGATCAAATATGCTGTAATTGACTGTAGAAATAATAATAAAAAATTTATGCAAATGTACTAATTTCTGTACACTTTTCTTTTTGTACTGGGTATACACTTGGTTAAATAGTCATGATCCAGAGAAGCAAACCCAGGATTTACATATCGGATAAAATACAGTGGGATTGCTTACCTCAAGTAATTCTAGGTACTCAGCAGAACTTGATGCAGTAAGACTTAACCTGAGTTACGACTAAATGCCTGAATGGTACCCACCTGGATATTGTATCCCTATCTATTCACAATACACACACACTCACACACACACACACACACATATATATAAATACACTTTTAGAAATAAACAATAACTATAATATTATTTATTTCTTTACTACCCACAAGGGGCTAAACACAGAGGGGACAAACAAGGACAGACAAAGGGATTAAGTCGACTACATCGACCCCAGTGCGTAACTGGTACTTAATTTATCGACCCCGAAAGGATGAAAGGCAAAGTCGACCTTGGCGGAATTTGAACTCAGAACGTAACGACAGACGAAATACGGCTACGAATTTCACCTGGCGTGCTAACGTTTCTACCAGCTTGCTGCCTTTATAATATTATTGTGTTTGTCATGCTATTTGTGTGTTTATGTAGCATGCTTTAAATAAATGTAACAATGGAATGAAAGAAAAGATGTAATCAAAATATTTTGCATATTGGAACAATCCAATGAAGGTCTATAAACAGACACATGAAAATAGAAATAAGGAAATTTATGGAAGTAGGAATTCCTTTGGTTCCCACGAGTTGTTATTATAAAGACAGCAAGCCAGCAGTCTGTAGAGCAGAGATTTAACCCTTTGGTATTTAAACCGGCCATATCCGGCCAAAATAGTTAACCTGTTTTATGTTCAAACATGACCAGATCCAGGCTCTCACACCAACCCTACAATGTTATTCTACATTAAGTAATTACACCATCAAGATCTTGAAGATATGAGATAATGCATGATTAATTCAAATCAATGGGAATCAATAAGCATTATGTTTGATAGAATAATCAGAACACTAAAGAGTTAATGCTGTTCAATATTTTGTTTTATTTCTAAGGCAGCAAGCTGGCAGAATTGTTAGCACACTGGGCAAAGTGCTTAGCGGCTTTTCGTCCACTTCAATGTTCTGAGTTCAAATTCCATCAAGGTTGACGTGGTCTTTCATCCTTTCGGGGATGATTAAATGAGTACCAGTTGAGTACTGGGATTAATGTAATTGACTTACACCCCTCCCCAAAATTGCTGGGCTACATTTTGTTTTGTTTGTTGCAAATTTTCTTCTCTTATCATTTACAAAAGAAAAACAATGACTTATTGTTGAAATAGTATTAGTGTCATTCATGCCTTCCTCAAACAGATTTCTGAAGGTATGGCTGTGTGGTTAAGAAGCTTGCTTTGCTGTCACATGGCTTCAGGGTTCAGTCTCACTGCATGGTACCAGTGGCGGGTATCTTCCGCGATAGCCTTGGGCCAACCAATGCCTAGTCAGTGAACTTGGTGGAAGCTGGTCATGTCTGTGGGTGTGTATGTGTATATATGTTCGTCCCTTCCCCACTTGATAAGCTGTGTTGGTTTGGTTATGTCCCTGTAGTTTTGCAGTTCAGCAAAAGAGACCAATATCATAAGTACAAGATTTAAAAAAATAAGTACCAGGGCTGATTGTTTGACTAAACCCTTTAAGGCTGTACTCCAGCATGGCCACAGTCCAAATGACTGAAAACCCATGATGCATTTAGTAAAATGGCAAAAATTAAGAGTGTATGTAATAACTTGCTAGAAACGTATATTTCTTTCTATATCTTCATTCATATGTGGCCAGAACCAGCAATGAAAGCTAACC
>NC_043001.1:129634155-129682193 GCF_006345805.1 Octopus sinensis | reverse complement strand
TGCATGGATGCATGTTTAGGTTTATATACACTTCTTTTTAAACTGTGTACAAAGTGATGTAACCTGTGTTTCATCAATATATTTTGTTTACACGCACACACACACATATATATGTGTGTGTGTGTGTGTGTGTATGTATGTATGTATGTATGTATGTATGTATGTATGTATGTATGTATGTGTGTGTGTATGTATGTATGTATGTATGTATGTATGTATGTGTGTATGTTTGATGTATTTATATATGTAGATAAATATATCTATACATGTATCACTTTAATAAAAAGTTTGAAATAAAATGTATTTCTATGTGTTGTAATTGAATTTACAAAATAAAGTCTTATGGGTCAGATGCTACATAAAATTAAAAGAGTTACAATGTCATTTCAAGCAATAATCTATGTGCATGTGCGTAAGTGTGTAAAGATACACGGAAGACAGAAGAGATATTATATGTATTTCTGTATATGTGTGTGTGTCCAAAATGTCTTCTTTTTACATGAGTAAAAGAATATATGGTCTGCATATATTCTTTTACTCTTTTACTTGTTTCAGTCATTTGACTGCGGCCATGCTGGAGCACCGCCTTTTAGTCGAGCAACTCGACCCCAGGACTTATTCTTTTTGAAAGCCCAGTACTTATTCTATCGGTGTCTTTTTTGCCGAACCGCTAAGTGACGGGGACGTAAACACACCAGCATCGGTTGTCAAGCAATGCTAGGGGAACAAACACAGACACACAAACACACACACATATATATATATATACGACAGGCTTCTTTCAGTTTCCGTCTACCAAATCCACTCACAAGGGCCCGGGGCTATAGCAGAAGACACTTGCCCAAGGTGCCACGCAGTGGGACTGAATCCGGAACCATGTGGTTGGTTAGCAAGCTACTTACCACACAGCCACTCCTGCACATTCTTTACAATTTATTGAGTCCTTTCTTGTGTGACAGGGCTTTTGATTGTTTTTTTTTGTTGCTTTTGTTCATCCAAATTTTCCCAGAATAAATATTTACATATTCATATATTTAGCTCGCTAAATGTGCGTGTGTATGTGTGTGTGTGTGTGAGTGTGTATGTGTGTGTGTGTTTGTATCTTATGTACTTGCATTCATATGTCTGGATGTATCTATGTATGTATACTGGAGCTACCAGTGTATTGGAATAAATTTATATTTTTCTTAATACATATATGTATAAATATATATATATATACTAAATCCAGTAGAAATTGTTAAATAGGTTATCATTATCAGTTTCCAATTATGGAAAAAAAAAATATGAAACATATTTATGGTGGAAATGCCATATCCTATAAAAGTTCTAGTTTTCCTTTTAACTATTTCACGCACCACACCACAATCGTCCCATCAGGGACGCAAGTTTGAAACAAGATCTCCTCACATTGTGATTGATCTATCAACCTATTGATTAACCAAGAAAACATGAGACTGATCGATAGTTTGGGAGGTTAATGAAGAAACCTTAGTGGGCAAGTGAAAGGCTGGGAAGAGGAAAAGGAGAGAAAATTCCCAAGATAATCACACTAGAAGGACTAGAGCTGCAAAACAACTGTTAAGTATCCACTCAATAGTTAATTTAACAATTTAATGAACAGGGAGTGTATATGCAGAAAATAGTATTGCTCTCTTTACATGCATACTCACTCACACATAATATAAATGTGAGTATTGCATATATATATATATATATATATATATATAATTGAGTAGTTGAATGAATTATCTTATTATGGATAATTTGGTTAACCGATACCTGGGTAGCAAATTCATGTCAGAAAAACACGGTTGAAGCTACATGCCTAGGGCAGAGATCACGTGCTATCGTGTGGAAATTGGTGTGTTTTTTAAAAAACAAATAAATGAATGAATATATATATGTAACCACCATTCTTTCATATATATATATATATATAAATGTGCATGTATATATATGTATATATATGTGTGTGTATATATATGCATATATATGTGTGTGTGAGAATATATGCATGCATATATATATATATATATATATATATACACACTCACATACATACATCAGCATACATACACACATAATATGGTATTGTTGTATTTATGTATGCATAAGTATATAAACAAATACATCATTATCAATTTCATGCCTACTTTCTACACTGGCATCAGTTGGCAGAATTGACAAGATCTAATATGTTGGAGAATGAGGTTTTGCATCAATGTCTCAGTTTAGGCATGATTTTTTACAGCTTGGAACCCTCTCTAGCACCAATGCATTTAGTAAATGTGCCAGTGAAAAAATGCCAGAAATGGCAGCATGCATGTTGTAGAAGGTGAATAGATGAGGCTGCAGAGACAGCTGAATTAAGAAGCATGGGTATGATTGCAAGAGTGTGAGAGGAGGATCAATAATGGATGTAAACATGGAATAGAGGTGGTTACATATATATCTGTACTTGTTAAATGATACAAATATGGAACACTTACAATCAGGAATCTGAGTTTCTGTGCAAACTGTTCAATACACCAAAACTCAAAGTGTTGAAAATAAATGTTCCATACCTGTGCCACTCAATACATTGAGTCGACTATTCTCAATGATATTAAGGTCTACCTTTTTTGTTGTTCTGCATGTGGTTTGTCTATAAATATATACACATAAATGTGTATACATTTGCCCACTTTTACATGCTTGCATGGATGAGTTGGAAATCATTGAGCCAGAATTTCTACAGCTGAATGCCCATCCTGTAGCAAAACCATATTTGCTTTCAGCTCATCGTCAGAAACATTTTCACAGAGAATTGGGAAAGAGAGTTACCATTGGTGATCATACACCACATCATCATCATCATCATCATCATCATCATCCTCATCCTCATCCTCCTCATTCTCATCCTCATCCTCATCCTCATCCTCATCCTCCTTTAATGTCTGTTTTCCATGCTGGCATTGTTTGAACGATTTGACAAGAGCTGGCAATCTGGAGAGACTGTGCCATACTTTTTTGTCTGCTTTGGCTGGATGCCTTTCCTAATGCCAATCATTTTACCAAATGAACCTGTGCTTTTTACGTAGCACCAAGCATTGTCATACTGAACTTTATCATATACAAAAACATACACATACAAATACACATCAACATATGATCCCCTACTGCCTTTACACATGTCTATAGACCATATTCCACTCTCCCTTGCCTTACATCCATTGGTAGATTAATACATCTGCAATTTTTGTATTCTACTTTCTGACCCCAAAAGTGCTCCTATCTTTCTTGAACCACCCCTCTTTGCCCTTAAAAAAAGGGTAAGAACCTTGGAAATCTTGTAGTGAGAAGCCCCACAACAGCTAGCCCCACACAACCTGGCATCCTTAGATGTGTTTGCTGATGATGCAGCACCTGCCTGTTCATTAACAATATTACAACTATCATGGGTCATAAGGTACATTATATTACTAAGAACTTCTGTTGCACATCTTCTAATCTTATATATTGCATCATGCACAAACCTTGTGGTGCCCTTTACATTGGGGAAACAGGACAATACCTTGCTGATCACTTTCACATATACTTGGCCTGTCTGTCACCAGCTACTTCATCACTATAAATCATTCCATTATTTATTAGTGTGCACCATCACATGCACGTACACCATCACCATGGATCTACATTCTCAAAGAAACAGATGGAACCACATTTCATATTCAAACTTGGCACATGTCACCGACAGGTTTAAATGAACATTTTTCCTTTTATTCCAACACTTCCTCTTCATTCTTTAAACCTTTTCGTATCCTTCCACTCCCATCTCACCTTGTCTTTCCCCTTCATCTCAATTTCTTCCTAAAAGAGGTTAGTAACATCCTCATAAACAGATTTTATTACATTTAAAAAAAAAAAATTTTTTTTTTTTTTTAAATCACCTCTACACTTCAAAAACTGTATTATGTAATCCTCATACACTTTCAAATATATATACACATTTATACATACTTATGTTAGTATTCAGATATTTATATAAATAGATACATATGTGTAAGTGTGTATGTGTGTAATGAATATTTCTGATTAAATTACAATTATGTATGTTAATAATTGTTTAATTAAAGAGAAAGTCATATATATATATATATAACTATGTAATACACAAGTGGGAATAGACCTCCATTTATTTATATAACATGTGAATGTGTTTGTGTATGTTTGTAATAAAACCTGTCTCTTACAATATACATTAGGCATATTTTCTACATTATTTATATATTGGATAAATTTTTGATTTCGCCAGTTATTCTAATTATCAATTAATATATAGTAATTAATATATACCTCATTAATATGTCAATCAGTTACACATTGTCAGCGCTATATTTGATACATGTATAAGCTTTTGTGTGTATGCCTGTATGTGTAGTTCATGTGAAATGATGTCATATATATATATATATATGCTACATACATGCATGTGTTTGTGTGTGTTCTTTCATACAGAATGTTATATTTGTATATTTGTATATAATGTATTTAAATTCTATCATAAATTAATATTGTACATCATGCCTCGTATATATATATTACATTATCCTTAATTATAATTAATGGAATTTTTAAAGGTTTATAATTTGTAATGATTTACGCAAAATTATCACTTACATAAATTTTATAATATGCAGTTTATATAATATATATATATATGTATATATTCTTTTATTCTTTTACTTGTTTCAGTCATTTGACTGTGCCCATGCTGGAGCATCACCTTTAGTCAAACAAGTCGACCCCAAAATTTATTCTTTGTATGCCCAGTACTTGTTCTATCTGTTTCTTTTGCTGAACTGCTGAGTTTCAGGGACATAAACACACCAACATCAGTTGTTAAGTGATGGCGGGGGACAAACACAGATGCACAAATATATACACACACATACATATATATATATATACACACTCACATCACAGGTTTCTATCTACCAAATCCACTCACAAGGTTTTGTTCAGCCCGAGGCTATAGTAGAAGACACTTGCCCAAAGTGCCACACAGTGGGACTGAACCCAGGACAATGTGGTTGGGAAGTAAGCTTCTTACCACACAGCCACTCTTGTGCCTACATATGAATATAGTGATAGAGAGATCCGTTATATAATGTATCTATAAAGGAGTTCAATAAAGGCAACAACACAATGGAAAGTGCAAGGAATATTAATGCTGTAAATGGGAATCGAAGAATAATCATAAGCCAGAGTCAATAGTGGTTCCAGAAATTCCAAGCTGAAAACTGCAGCCTAGAAGATGAGCCTCCTCCAGAAAGATCTATGGAGCCCAATGAGGACGTCCTGTGAACCCTAGTGGAAGAAAATCCCCCTGTAACTGTTGAGAAGCTAGCAGAGAAGCTTGGATTTGGTCATTCAACCATTCATTGACACCTGTGTGCTATCGGAAAAGTCAGCAAATTGAGTCAGTGGGTTCCTCACAGACTTTCCAAGCCTAATCACATGCAGGGCATGGGTGTGTGCTCTTCTTTGCTGTCACATCTCATGAATGAACCTATTTTTGGACCAAATAATGACCGGTGATGGGAAATGGGTTCTCTATATAAATGTCAAGCACCAAAGACAGTGGGTAGGGAAAGGAGATGTACCAGCATCCCAGGCTAAAGGTCTTCACCCACATAAGGTGTTGTTATCTGTTTAGTGGGATAAGAATGGTTTAGTCCACTTTGAACTTTTAAACCCAAACCAAATGACAATAAAGGAGATCTACTATGAGCAGCTTGAGCAGCTTCAGTCAGTGGTAGAAGAAAAACAACCATCTTTCGTTTCAAGACAAAAGGTTTTCTTCCATCAGGATAATGCTCAGCCACATACAGTGAGGATGACATTCCAAAGGCTGGAGCAGTTTGAATGGGAAACGATGCCCCAAACACCACATGCCCTTATGATGATCATTTATTCCACAGTCTTCAACATGTTTCCTATGATTCCAGGATTTGCAGCATATTAGGAGGTCAGGGGACTTGATTCCACGCAAAAAATCAAATTTTTTGGTCTTTTTCTCAGTGAAAATCATGCTGGTGTTAATATAGAAATTTACCATAATGTTGGAAAAAATATGAATTCTGTAGACAAGGTCAGAACAGTACTGGATGAATATTTTTCGTCACGGAAAATGCATTATTTATGGGATGATCCAATATATATTACATGGAAAAATGCGAGCCTGAAAAGCAATTTTCTTAAGATTATAAACATGGAAAAGTATAGGACAAATTATAACACCTGTAAAAGTACAGGACAAGCTATTAGTAAAGTAAAGAATCAGAAACTTTTTATTTAAAATATTGTAGCAAAGAATGCCGGTTCTTCTAATTTATCACTAATTACAGTTCTCATCATTTAAAATTTATTTTACAAAACTTTTCAGCTCATTTGTAAGTTTGTCTAATTAGTCACTTTTTCTGTATTTAAGGTAGTAGATTAGCCATATTCTACTTAAATAAGTATAGTGTTATTTGTAAACTATAAAAAGATAAGTTTTAATATTCAAATTTTAATTTTAGCTTTTAAGTAAAATTTTAAGTAAAAAGTTTCTTATTCTTTACTAGAAGTAATAGCTTGTCCTATACTTTTACAGGTATAATAACTTGTCCTGTTCTTTTCCAGATTTATAATCTTAAGAATATTACTTTTCATGCTCACATTTTTCCATGTAATCCATGATTTTTCCAGGCATTGCTGTTATAAGATAATTAATAATGTGTCAATTAATAATTTAAGATTTTACCTTATAAAATACTGAAAGATGATATTTCAATTTTTCTATGTAAGTGATGATAATATTTCATTGTTTTTTTCATGTTTAATTTAAATATATGTCATGATTGAATTATTTGATATTACCCATCCATAACAAATTAATGGCAGGGGTTTTTACCATGTTGTTGGTTGCACCATGGCTCACCAAAAGTTACATACAAGACTCCAAAACCATCAGTTACCAGGCTCACTTTCAGTAACCTAATTTTGCAATATTAGGAGGTCACAAAAATTCATCCAACAAAAAAAAAGTTTCCTATGTTTCCGGGATTTGCTGCATATTAGGAGGTCAGGGGACTTGATTCCGCCCAAAAAATCAAATTTTTTGGTCTTTTTCTGTGAAAATCATGCTGGTGTTAATGTAGAAATTTACCATAATGTTGTTGTTATTTAGCCTCAAACCATCCCTGATACTGCAAACCTATCATCAAAGACATTCCAGCCTTCAGCAAACCGTCTTTTTAGGGATAATCTAGGACATTACATGCAATGAGCATGTGATTTAGGTAGGGGGATACTTTGGCTGCTATTTTTAGTGTTTCGAGCGACCAGGTAGAGGCTTTTTCATTGGTTCGATTGCATGATGAGATTTTTTTTTTACACATATATGTAATATGTATATATATATATCTATCATCAGCAGAAGTTAGATATATATATCTATCATAGATATATATATCTATCATCAGCAGAAGTCAAAAGCTAAGAGTTTCATGTATTGGCACTTATCAAACACAAATTTGATCATGATCAGTGTAACTTCTGACAAAATAACTTCTAAAATACAAAATGATTTTCCCTAGCTTAAATGTAGACTTTCACTTACCATTAATTAGCAGATTATTAAATATCTATGTTTGCATGTACATGTTTGTGAGTATGCATGTACATGTATGTATATATGTGTGGGGTGTGTATCTGTATTTTTGTATGTGTGTGTTGCTGTATATATATGTATATGTATATACATACATGTATATATTATGTATATATATATGTGTGTATATGTAATGGCGGTGCCCCAGCATGGCCACAGCTCGTGAGCTGAAACTAGATAAAATATAAAAAATAAAATAAAATAAAATAAAATATTTATATATATATGTGTATATGTATATTATCTATATATATATATGTGTGTGTGTGTTTATACACACACTATCATATACCTATATATGTTTGGGTGTTCTTTTGTATTTATATACCTTCATGTTTTTTTTATGCATGTTTATCCACATGCATCCCTGCTCACCTTCATCATCATCATCATCATCATTGGTATTTTAACATCCACTTGTCTATGTTTGCATGGTTGGGACAGAGTTCCCTGAGGTAAATCTTTTAAGGGTGGATATGTTTTCTGTAGCCTCAACTGTTTCAGAGCAAGTAATATTTCCTTATGCCAGATATGTTTGCAAGGGAGATTGGAAATATTACTGTTTGTATGATATATATATATATATATATATTATATATATATATATATATTATATATATATATATATATATATATATATATATATATCTTGTTATATTTCGGAATGGTCATTTTGCCAGTTTAGCCAATAAAAACACACGCACTATATATTTGGTGTTATTTTGCTTCAGTGTTATTTATTTTTTACATTAATCTTAATCTTATTTCGGCCAGAGTTCTTTCGTCACACACCTGTGACCGTATCAGTGGTCCTTTGTTTTCTTCTTTCTTATTTGTGTCTCTCTTTACTAGAACTCTGGCCGAAATAAGATTAAGATTAATGTAAAAAATAAATAACACTGAAGCAAAATAACACCAAATATATAGTGTGTGTGTTTTTATTGGCTAAACTAGCAAAATGACCATTCCGAAATATAACAATATCTGTTTCAACACACGACTTCACATAAAAAATCTTGCACAACAAATATATATATATATATATATGTTTAGAGTGTTTTGGAAATTCCTTGATACAGTTATAATATTTAGAACTAATACAATTTGTAGATGTATTTCATTAGATTAAATAACTGAAATACTCATATTTGAAATCATTGGAGTTCCTATTAGCAAAGCTATTTTGCTTTCTTTCTTATAAATTATTTTCTCAGTGGAGGTTATATGTTTAGAGATGTAACTTAACCTTGCATAATGTTTTTTATAGTTCTTGTAACATCCCTTCTCCTCCCTCTGTTCTCTGAACCTTAAGCTTTCCTTGATACTCTAGCCTTTTAGATTCACTTTTATACCCCTATTACTAATTATTATTTCTAAATACATACATGCATACATTTGTGTGTGTATGTGTGTAATTTTGTATTGTTTTTTTTTTGTCTCATTGGAATATCTTTTCTTTTGCTATTTTGCCATTCAGTTTACACCTTTATATATTTTTCTTCAGTTTCCTGCCTGTTATCCTTACATTTATCTTTTTAGAATATTCACACCCATTTATCCCAGTTACAACAAGCCAAGTCGGCATTTTCCAGATAAGTTTTGTACAAGTTGATATCTGAAAAAGATACAGAAAAATTAAATGTATTTCACATATGTTAATAAAACATAAAATTTTTGTTTTGCAATGTTTTTTAAAACTGTCTCTGTTTAATCTCTCTAAAACTTTATTTTCTTTTGGACTTTCTCTGAAGTTTTCTTTTACATACACTCTGGAAATTTATTATAACTGTTACAATGACATTTTTCTCTGTGTGTGTGTGTGTGTGTGAATATATATATATATATATATATATATATATATATATATATATATGTATACGTGCAAATAGGTATGAAATATGTATTCATCAATTGGTGGGAAACTAAATATCATGATAAGCAACTCAGTAGAACCCTAGTTTGCATTTTACTGAAAGGGTGCCTGGGAGGAATTCTGAGGAATATTGCTAGTTCATCATCCTGACTTGCTACTCTGTAACTCCAATTCCTATGAGGACAGTTGCTGCATATATCACCTAATAAAAAATTTTAACCTTTTGGTCCATGATTTCTGCTGAATGGCAAGTAATAGAGCATAATAAATAATGGAAAACCTGTCACCTCATCATGTGTAATGCGCCATGTGCAAATACATTACCATGCTCTTGAAACATATGTAGCATGAATTGAATCAACAGCTATCTATTCATCTTCCTCTATTATATGTGTGTGTGTATATATATATATATATATATATATATATATATATATAAAGGCAGCGAGCTGGCAGACACGTTAGCACACCGGGCGAAATGTGTAGCCGTATTTCGTCTGCCGTTACATTCTGAGTTCAAATTCCGCCGAGGTCGACTTTGCCTTTCATCCTTTCGGGGTCGATAAATTAAGTACCTGTTTCATACTGGGGTCGATGTAATCGACTGAATCCCTTTGTCTGTCCTTGTTTGTCCCCTCTATGTTTAGCCCCTTGTGGCTATATATATATATATATATATATATATATATAGCCACAATGCACTTTACATTGTTATTGTTTTAGCTTTCAAACTATGTTACCCCATTGGCTGGAAAGGCACACCAACATTCCCCTTGAATGAGATACCAGTCCGTCACAGGGTTACCCATTTACAGCTGAGTGAATTGGCGTAATGTAATCACAATGGAATTGTAAACATAATCTCACAACACCCTAAACACAAGGCCATGTACCTTCACACACATATACATATGTGTGTATATGTCATCGCTTTTATTTTACATCCAACATCCATGCTGGCATGACTTGGATGGCTTGATAGGATTCAAAAAACCTGAGGATTGCATCAAGCTCCAATGTTCATTAGGTCTGATTTCTGTGGCTGGATGCTCTTCTTAATGCAAACCACTTTACAAAGTCAATTAGGGGAATTTTTAATAGCACTAGCAGTAGTTAGGTAACCAGGTAACTTGCAAGACAAAGAAAATTAATCCTACAACTGAGTGACGTTGGTATGGGAAAAGAGGTAACCCCCGACCCCTGGTGACTTTTTTGGGAAAACATTTCATTTTTAGAAGAATCTGTTTGTCAGACGAGCTTGCATTTTCATCTGGTATATCCAAGTGTCTATAGTCTAATAGAATATTCATACTTCTTGTCATCTTTTGAGTTTAATATCTGGGTGTAAAAAAATAAAAAATAAAAAAACAGATGAAAACCGAGAAATGCCAAGAGTTGTCATATAAACTCGTCTGTGGCTATTTTTAAAATTATGTTTTGGACAAGTTTACTTGTCGCACTCTGAAAAAGACAAATTGGGTGAAGACAAGCTAATGGTGTGCCAGGTAAGGGGTTGAAGTATGATAGAGGGACTGTCACAGGTATTTTGCTATGCTGGAGGATGCATATCCATCCCACATTTTATATTAGTTATATGAATTTCCTGAATCTGTGGAGTTAGAAATTCAAAATTAAAAGTAACAAAGGTGTTAAGATAAAAGTATGTATTTCATTCTACCACCTCAAGTTGGTATTGTCATGCTATTTCAGCAACAGCATCGGAAATGTTGATCTGTAATGATATTGATAATGACAGAGGTGATTGTGGGGGTGATAGTGGTAGTGGTGGTGGTGGCAGTGGCGGCATTTGTATTGCTGGGGTTTAGTCATAGGTCATGCTTGATCGAGTTGCCCAATAATCATAGGCATTTTGCATATGATTATTCCCTTATTTTCTTTCAGGGCTTAGTATACCAAGGACTACATTATCTAATGTGCCTTGTTTTTCAAGATAGTAAAGATGATGTGATTTGAGGGAAAGAATTTTAACCATTATTTGTTGCAGGCTCAACTTAGACGTTTCCTTCTTTACTCATTTATGTTGTTCTTGTTAATGGCAATGGTGATGATGGACACTGAGGATGAGGATGATTCTTTTCTGGCATGCTTTTACAGATTTCTGTTTATCAGAAACATTTAGTAAACCAAACTATTAGGTGGAGGTTTGCAAGATCATAAATTGTCAGAGATCAATATATATGCATACATAGGTACATACTCTTTTATTTGTTTCAGTCATTTGACGGTGGCCAAGCTGGAGTACCGCCTTTAGTCGAGCAAATCGACCCTGGGACTTATTCTTTGTAAGCCTAGTACTTATTCTATCGGTCTCTTTTGCCGAACCGCTAAGTTACAGGGATATAAACACACCAGCATCAGTTGTCAAGCGATGTTGGCGGGGGTGGGGGCGCAAACACAGACACACAAAGACACACACACACATATATATATACATATATACTTCTCAGTTTCCATCTACCAAATCCACTCACAAGGCTTTGGTCGGCCCGAGGCTATAGTAGAAGACACTTGTCCAAGGTTCCACACAGTGGGACTGAACCCAGAACCATGCTTACCACACAGTCACTCCTGCACTTATATATATATATATATATATATATATATACATATGTATATATATAGTCATGGCTGATGCCAGTGTCATTTAACTGGCACTCATGCCAGTGGCACATAAGGAGCATCCTTCGAACAGACAATTTGCTGTGCTTAAGAAGACTTGTCAAGCCAGGTGAGTTCATAGTTGTGGCCAATGCCAGTGTTTTATAATTGGCATCTGTGCAGGTGACATGTGAAAAGCACCCACTACACACTTGGAGTGGATGGCTTTAGAAAGGGCATCCAGCTGTAAATCAGTTTGGAACTTGGTGCTGCTGCCCAGCTATCCAGTTTTCAGTCAAATTGTTGAACCCATACTAGCTTGGCAAATGGATGTTAAATGATGATGATGAATATACATAGAAAGAGGAAGAGAGAGTATATATTTACATAACTAGTATACATACATAGGTGCAGGAGTGGCTGCATGGTAAGTAGCTTGCTTACCAACCACATGGTTCTGGGTTCAGTTCCACTATGTGGTACTTTGGGCAAGTGTCTTCTACTATAGCCTCGGGCCGACCAAAGCCTTGTGAGTGAATTTGGTAGACAGAAACTGAAAGAAGCCCATCGTATATATGCATGTATATATATGTGTGTCTTTGTATGTCACTTGACAACCGATGCTGGTGTGTTTACATCTTCGTAACTTAGCGGTTTGGCAAAAGAGACTGATAGAATAAGTACTAGACTTACAAAGGTTAAGTCCTGGGGTTGATTTGCTCGATTTTTTCGATTTGCTCGACTAAGGGTGGTGCTCCAGTATGGCCGCAGTCAAATGACTGAAACAAGTAAAAGAGTATACTTAGATATATGTTTATATATGTATGCATGATATGCATATAATACACACACACATCCACATAGGGAGGGAGAAAGAAAGTGAGATAGAATATGTGGAAATGAAAAAGCAAGAGGAGCAAAATATGATGATTTAAATTATCAGAGAAGAATATGGTGAAGCCATTGGAAATTGGATCAAAAGTGAAGTTATTATGGTTGTCAGGCAATGAAATCTATTTCAGAAAAAGCTGGGAAGATAAGAGAAAGGTAAAGTATCTGGTTGATAAAAGAAAAATTTATAAAAGAATGTACCAGATTAGACAAAAATAAGAAAATAAATATTGAAGTGAATGACAAGAAACAGTTGCGGTGTTGATGGTTATTTTATATTTTACAAGCTGAACACAGTAAAATTTGTCAGAATTTGTAAGGGTGGTGGCGGAAATTTTAAATAAATAAATGAACGAATGAATAAATATACAATATAAAAATTTTAAATTTTGTCACAAGAAAAAAAAAAAATATTAAATTATAAATTGTTTCATGTTTACAATCATGTAAATATAAAAATTAAAATGTTCTAAACAGCAAAGGAATTGCATTTCATTTAATGATGGCCAAAAAATAAAAATAAAAAAAAAAAGATCAAAATGAAACAGAAAAATATTTGTTACTTAAAATTTTTGTGTTTCAGTCAGTGACAGTAGACATTTGGAAAATTTCAAATGAAATTCCATCATTAAAATTAATTTATTTATTTATGCATTCTAATATGTTGTTATTTCTTCTGATAGTTGTAACTTCAAACTGGTTTCAAATTTATAATTAAAGTTACAGTGGGATCATTAGGTAGGTTGATGGGGAAGAAAGATTTCATATGTAATGGAAGGATTTCGTGAATAATGTACAGAAATACTTAGCAAAATGGTACCCAAGAAATGGATTTTTTTAAACTAACCAGAAAGTTTCTTAGTTGGTGATAGCTCCTGTTACCTTGGTGACCTAAAGATTTATGGAGGTGCATATTACAAAAGCACAATAAGGAGAATAAGGATGCTGTGAAAGTAGTTAAGAGAGCTATTACTATTAATAAAGGGTTTCTCTTTTTAAATGAAGGGCAAGCCGTATGATACTTGTGTATGAAGGGCAAAGTTGCATGCTAATAAGATATAGGCATCCAGCATGGATCATTTGTGAAAGCTGGCAAAAATGAAGTGTACATAAGTTATTGGATGTGGAATGGTGGCATGCATGAGTGGTAGAGTACAAGTATGCTGAGAAATCTGAGAGATAAAAACTAGGCACAATACATATTTGTGGTAGCATGCAAGTCTGAAAACTGTAGTGTTATGAATATGTTAGTGATGAATATTGTGGATGAATGGAATGGGATGGAAGCACTCCGTCGGTTACGACGACGAGGGTTCCGGTTGATCCGAATCAACGGAACAGCCTGCTCGTGAAATTAACGTGTAAGTGGCTGAGCACTCCACAGACACGTGCACCCTTAACGTAGTTCTCGGGGATATTCAGCGTGACACAGAGAGTGACAAGGCCGGCCCCTTGAAATACAGGTACAACAGAAACAGGAAGTAAGAGTGAGAGAAAGTTGTGGTGAAAGAGTACAGCAGGGATCACCACCATCCCCAGCCGGAGCCTCGTTGAGCTTTTAGGTGTTTTCGCTCAATAAACACTCACAACGCCCGGTCTGGGAATTGAAACCGCGATCCTATGACCGCAAGTCCGCTGCCCTAACCACTTGGCCATTGCGCCTCCATATTGTGAATGACAGTTTGATGAAAAGCTTGAATCAAAGGGAGCTAACAGAAGGTCCAGTATATGATTACATTATTCGATATGCTTTTCTCTTCTGTGAGATTGTAAAGGTGCAATTTGAGAGAATGAATTTGGCCACACTTTCTAGCAAGTTGAGCAACTGCATGGAAGCATCTCTCATTGCCAAAGATTAGTGGTTTGATGGTTATATACCTATGCAATTGATGACCACTGTTAGAAGAAAGATTGTCTTTATAGTCTGTGGTAGAGGAATTCTATTATGGCACTAGTATCAGCACAAAGAGGTTATCCTGTCTTCAGTATATAGATATGTAGGGTTTTTGAAACATGTTATTTCTGCTTCTTTGCCAAACATTTCACAGAGTGAACTGGCTGCAATATATTTATCATGACACCAATACTGAGATTACCTTGTTTCTTGTAAGACAAAATCATCCTCAACTGTCTTTATTGTTTTCATTTGTTTGAGTAGAAAGGAGAGCAATTTCAGATGAACATAAGTGAAAAGGAGAAATGATAGAGAATGTGTGGAGGTAACAGAGTGAATGGAGTGATTGTGGATGGGAAGGAGAAACAGAGAGAGAGGGAGAGAGAATCCTTGAAAGAGTAATGGCAGAGAAACAATAATGGGAGGATATCATGTGAGAGAAAAAAGAGCAATGGCAAATGGTAATGGTGGTTACATGTTCATTAGCAAAAGAGGGAATGAGTATAGATAATCATACAAATAGAGAATGGTAAGAGTGTTTGATAATTGTTAATAACCCTAACTTAGAGAAAAAGTGATTGCCAGTTGTATAGAAGAGTAATGTTAGCTGGCAAGAGAGTGTAAGTACAGAAAAGTTGAGGTAATAATGGTAAGAAATGGTAAGAAAGTGGGGGATGGCTAGAAATACAAGGGATGAAATGGTGTGGAGTTGTATCAGATGCAAGCAGCTCTAAAGCAATTCCTTAGGTTTCCTTTACTTAATGAAGTTTGATGATGCTGTTAATGATGAAATTATTTAATGATGATGATGAGGAGGATGATAGCAGTAATATACTCTACATGTACAAACTGGTTTGTCAAGCATGAAAGTGATAAAAAAATGTGTGTTGCACCATATACACACACAGTGTTTACACAGGTGTAAACCAAGTACTGTATGTGTACGCATTTTTACAGCTTTATTGAGGCCATGCTAGCAGAACCCTTTTGTTACCAACCTGGCCGAAACCAGCTCTGGCTCTGGGTACAAATGTCTTGTTTTCATAAGTTCTGAATTAAAATCTTCCACGAAACCTTAGTCACAATTTTTGTCCTAACACTAGCTGACTCATAACTAAGTTATTTTACTAAATTCTTTGTTATATTTAAAGTAATTGAAAGAAACACAGAGCATCTCAAAATAAATACAGTAACGAAAGGGTTAAGACATAGTTAAAAACTTTTTTTTAGAGTATTTACATATCTTGGATAGCAGAAGTTAGCAATCTACCAGACTATCTCTGGTTCTATGACACAAAAAGAACTTGTTTTCAATTGTTTATATTAAGAATTTCACCCATGCATCCTAGACTTAGGCAAGTGCCTTTTCTAAAGTTATATTCCAAAAACCAGATTTGTAATCGTGAAGTTAGATATTTTACTAAATTTCTTCAAAATCCTAATTACTTCAGTATATTTCATTAGAGATATGCTTAACAAAAATGGTTAAATTCTATGTGCTAGAGTTATATGCAATTACAAAAGCAAAAAGTTGTTTTAATTAAATATTCTTTGATTGAAATGAGTTGGTGTTTAAATTGATGTATCCACAAAAATGACTTGCATTTATATGAAACAAATTTGACACAAAGAATTATCTTTTAATGAACTGATAGTTCACATACATATGAACATAGAAGTTCTCCAGTTATCTCAAACTATGCTTAAACACTATGTCAGATCCTGACAAACTGTCCAACCCATGCCAGCATGGAAAACGTACGTTAAAAGATGATGATCATTTTCTACTACATATGTGGGTATGTTTGTAGATTTATTAGCTAACTCCTCCTACATCGTTTTATCAATTTTGATGAAACTTGACACATGGGTAGAACTCATGTCTGGAAACTTCATGACATACTCAGATTGTTGAAAAAATCGATAGTAGTGTCCCTGGAAAGGATCCTTATATATATATATATCTAATATATTTTATTTTAAAAACCAAGGGAAATAACCAATTCACCCCTGGAAGGGATCCTTATATATAGTTAAGGGAAATAGCCCATACATTTTCCTAAAATACTAGGTAAAGATGAAATTGAGTACGCTTATTTCTTAGTATTTGAACTGTTAGAGTTATTTTCGCAATTTATCCAATACAACCCCTAAACAAGTAAAGTAGTATGAACGTACCAACACTAGTATATATATATATATATATATATGTGTGTGTGTGTGTATATATCTATGTATATATGTGTGTGTGTGTATATATCTATGTATATATGTGTGTGTGTATATATCTATGTATATATGTGTGTGTGTGTATATATGTATATATATATATGTGTGTGTGTGTGTATATATGTGTATATATGTGTGTGTGTATGTATATATATATATATCACTGTGTGGTGCCAAAGGTCCCGTCTTCACATCCAGGGTAAGGAGCAGATACTGTAATAGCCTGGGGTTCAGGGGCCTCAGCTGTTCAACAACTGCCAAGAAAACTAAGAGATCTACATGATGCGGTTGTGGACATTTTCAAAAAACATCTAGACAAGCTGCTTTCCGGGATCCCAGATGAACCCACTGCAAGGTACGAAGGTAACCTAAGGGCAGCAGCTACAAACTCTCTCTTAGATCAGTGGCCAGCCACGGCAAACTGGACTTAGAGAGGGTAGCAACAAGGGCGGTGTGCCCAGCATGGCCTCAGCCGGATGGCTGAAACAAGTAAAAGAGTAAAAGAGTATATATGTATCTGTATATATATACATATATGTATATATATACATATATATATATATATATAATATATATATATATATATATATATATATAATATATTGTCCAACCCATGCCAGCTTGGAAAGCGGACGCTAAACGATGATGATGATGATGATGATGATATATATTTGTGAGCCTGTGTTTGTCCTCCCACTGTCACTTGACAACCAATGTTGGTGTGTTTACGTCCCCTGTAACCTAGCAGTTCAGCAAAAGAAATCAAGAGAATAAGTACTAGGCTTACAAAGAATAAGTTCTGAGGTCAGTTTGCTTGACTAAATGTGGTGCTCCAAAATAAGTAAAAGAGTAAAACAGAGTCCTTTTTGAAGCATCGATTGGCTATAGGCATCCAGTAGAATATTATAGGGATCAAAGGGGCCCATAGGTGAAAAATGGTTGCGAATCTGTGAGTTTACCACTTTTACATTAATTAAATGTGAAGGTATTTCAGTTGATTGAACAACTAAATACTCATCATTGACTCTGACAGAAGTCCATTTACATTATACTGTGTGAATATTTATTATTCTGATGCAAACACATATTTTTGAAATCATGTCAGTGACCAGGTTGCAGTTGGTGCACTGGAAACTTTGACACCAAATAATAAATGTTTAAGTAAAATTAACAGTTCATGTCTGTTTTTTTTAAAATTTTTGTTTGTTTATTTTTCAATGGCTAGTATGTGTCTTCCATGCTGGAAATGCCATGTGTGTGTGTGTGTGTGTCTATTTACGGATGAGATCACCAAGTTATAAATGGCTAGCCTTGCGACTAACTGAAATTCTGTTCAAGGGAAATGCTGGTCTGCCAACCTAGCAGCATCATTCAAAAGCTACAACAATGCTGGGAAGTGCACTGTGACCAGCAGTGTATGACAATATCCAATTGTCTGGCCAATATCAATATATATATATAAATATATATATATGTGTATATATATGTATATGTATATATATGTATATATATGTATATGTATATATATGTATATGTATATATATGTATATATATGTATATGTATATATATGTATATGTATATATATATATATGTATATGTAATATATGTATATGTATATATATATGTATGTATATATATATATATTATATATATATATATATATATATATATATATATTTTTACTTGTTTCAGTTATTTGACTACGGCCATGCTGGGGCACTGCCTTTAATCGAGCAACTCGACCCCGGGACTTATTCTTTGTAAGCCCAGTACTTATTCTATTGGTCTCTTTTGCCGAACTGCTAAGTGATGGGAACATAAACACACCAGCATCGGTTGTCAAGCAATGCTAGAGGGACAAACACAAACACACTCACATATTCATACATATACATACATATATACAACAGGCTTCTTTCAGTTTCCGTCTACCAAATCCACTCACAAGGCTTTGGTCGGCCCAACGCTATAGTAGAAGACACTTGCCCAGGGTGCCACGCAGTGGGACTGAACCCAGAACCATGTGGTTGGTAAAGAAGCTACTTACCACACAACCACTCCTGCGCCTATATATGTATATATATCCATACACATGTATGTATGTGTGTGTGTTTGTGTTTTCATTGAAACTGATACTGAAATTTTGTCTTGCATTTCACCACTCCTCTCTCATTCATCTGACATAAATCAACATATGTACACACACACACTGCCAGTTGATAAATCACTTCGTTGCTGACTCATCAAAATATTTGTAATAAATATAAACTCTACACTAGGTACTGAGTACCTTTTCTGTACCAAAATATAAAACATCATCAATATTTTTATAGCTAAAATATACAGATATAGTCTGTTAATATATATCATCATATTTAGGAAATTTTAAGATGTATCTTATACATCCGCAAATAAACACACATACATGCGTGTGCATACTTGTTATTGCATGTATGCATGCACGTATTTTGCATATAGGACATTCATATTTATAACCCTGAGGGTGAACACCTATTGTATTATTTTATTTGTGTGCATTTTAGACATTCACATTATGCATGAAAGCCACTAGGTACTAAAATATCAGAGAACCTACACACAAGGAAGAAATGAGAGAAATTGATACATAGATAGATACAATTAGAGAGAAAGAAAGACAGGGGTAAGGAAGAATAGTATAGAGAGGTTTTCTCTTTTGTAACTAAAATATAAAATAATTTGTTCAATTTTTTTTCCTTCATTAGTTTATATTTCTCTTCAGATATTTCTATAAAACAATTCACTGGTTTTAAAAAGAAAATTTGAAATATTTTATTTTTGTTTTTTAAGTATTTTCTAAAAATTAACCTGCAGAATGCAAACTGCCAATGAATTCTCTGTACTTTGCATAATAGTTATTCTGTCATTGTTGATAAAGCCTGTAGCAGCAGCATGACTGCCAACAAGTCTGTCCACTTGCATATAAAGTATAATCTACCATACTGACCATAAATATGCACCAATAGTATTGTTGTTACTTTTTTTTTCCTATATTTTTTTTTCCAAATTGAATAACATTTTACAGGGTAAAAATTAGTCTAAAGACATGGTGGAGGTGGAGAAATACCAATATAATTGAAACAATAAATAAATAAATAAATAAATAACAATCATAAAAATTAGCAGAAAATAAATAGCTAAAAAAAAAAATTCTAAAAATTCTAAATGGAAATAAAATTGCTTGATGCAAAACAAAATTATGTTTTTGTTTTTGTTTTGTGGTGGAAGAGAATGTTATCACTAGATTTGTATTGATTCTAGGTTATGTTGCAGCAAGAGAAAACGAACATACTTGTAATTCTGATTACGAGAATTGTGTAATTTCTTTTTATTCATACTTTACGAAAGAAAGTGGAAAAAAAATTAATAAAGAGATTTAAAAAAAAAAAAATGTTATTACTATTTTGTCTTTGGTCAAAGAACAATAAATTTACAGGACATCGTTTCCAATGATGACATTGTACTTCCTGATGGGGTGCTCTGTTAAAACACATGTTGTTAGCTAAATGAATACATACGTATGCATGCATATCATCATCATCCGTTTGTACTTGAGAATATGTACACTCACACATTTATATAATACTCATGATCATTGTATGAATATATATATATATATATATATATATATATATACATCCTGTACAGCGAACTCACCACGGGATCCCGACCCAAGGGATGTCCACAGCTACGATACAGGGATGTGTGCAAGTGCAACCTGAGGACTGCCAACATCTGTGTGGACACGTGGGAGGTAACAGCTGCTGATCGCTCTGCCTGGCGTCGGACAGTGAGGAAAGGCGTTTCCATGGCTGAGGAAAGGAGAGCACAGCTGTGGTCGGACAGGCGGGACAGGAGGAGGACAACTGCAGCAACACCCCACACGTACCCATCGATGTTCGTGTGCAGCAACTGTACCAGGGACTGCCACTCTAGAATTGGACTGTTCAGTCACAGCAGATGCTGCTCATCATCAAAGTAGGCCCCACCCTTGGCGTGACCCATTGTCTATCAAGACAGACGGGGGAAGAGAGAGAGATATATATCTATATAGTAAGGCAGCGAGCTGGCAGAAACGGTAGCATGCCGGGCGAAATGCATAGCCGTATTTCGTCTGCTGTTACGTTCTGAGTTCAAATTCCGCCGAGGTCAACTTTGCCTTTCATCGTTTCGGGGTCAATAAATTAAGTACCAGTTACGCACTGGGAGTCGATGGAATCGACTTAATCGCTTTGTCTGTCCTTGTTTGTCCCCTCTGTGTTTAGCCCCTTGTGGGTAGTAAAGAAATATATATATATATATATATATATATATATATATATATATATATAAGTATATATATATATGTATATATATATAATAAACAAGGTACAAATTAGTACTGGCACTGCTTGAAATAAGAGTCAAAAGCAACTTGAATAACCACATAAAGCACTAACCACATCAGATAACAAACGGTGAGAGAGCAAGTATCAGCAAGATCCTCTGATGAGAACTAAGATTATAGTTATCAGAGTTTTATCAGAGTTCGAAATCACATGATAAGGATATATCTGTTTACTTCCTTTTGTGAGTTTATCTCACCATAGAAAGGTGCTTTAGCTCACTTCCTTGCTTTTCATCACTTCATGAGGTTCGTGCTTTGTGTGGCTATTTGACTCTTATTTCTAGCAATGTCAGTACTAATTTGTACCCTTGTTTATCAATTTGCCTTCAGGCTTTAATTGCTAATGGGCCACCTATATTGTAATAATATATTTAATATATTACAGTATTTTATTTTATGTATACTATGCGTGTATGTGTGTTTGAATGAGGAACTGTTTTTTTAAGGTTCATCATTCAAGGTGTTTTAATGTCAAAATCATTTAATGCAAAGCTAAATAAGTGTGGTTGTGTGGTAAGAAGCTTGCTTCCCAATCACAAGGTTCTAGGTTTAGTCACACTACATGGCACCTTTGATAAATCTCTTCTACTATAGCCCTGGGCTGACCAAAACCTTGTGAGTAAATTCAGTAGACAGAAACTGAAAGAAGTCTATAAATTGTGTGTGTGTGTGTATACACATGTGTATGTGTGTATATATGTGTGTGCATGTGTGTGTATATGTGTGTGTCTGTGTATATGTTTCACTACCACTACTTGACAACTGGTGTTGGTTTGTTTATGTCCCTGTAATTTAGCAGTTCAGGAAAGGAGACCAATAAAAGAGTGCCAGGTTTTTAAAACACAATAAGTACAAGGGTCAATTTGTTTGACTAAAACCCTTCAAGGTGGTACTCCAGTATGGTTGCAGTCCAATGACTGAAACATGTAAAAGAATAAAAAATAAAGATACAGAAAAGTGGATGCACATCAGCTTCTTCCATTATTACATTTCAGGTACTATTCAGTTTCTCAGTCTGAAGACTACCTTAATAGGGAAATTCCTTACATACTCTTTACTCTTTTACTTGTTTCAGCCATTTGACTGCGGCCATGCTGGAGCACTGCCTTTAGTCGAGCAAATCGACCCCGGGACTTATTCTTTGTAAGCCCAGTACTTATTTTATCGGTCTCTTTTGCCGAACCGCTAAGTGACGGGGATGTAAACACACCAGCATCAGTTGTCAAGCAATGTTAGAGGGACAAACACACAAACACACACATATATATATATATACATATATACGACAGGCTTCTTTCAGTTTCCGTCTACCAAATCCACTCACAAGGCTTTGGTCGGCCCGGGGCTATACCAGAAGACACTTGCCCAAGATGCAACGCAGTGGGACTGAACCCGGAACCATGTGGTTGGTTAGCAAGCTACTTACCACACAGCCACTCCTGCGCCTATGTCTATCAAACATGTCTATCTAACATGTAAAACTTCTTCATGTTTTCATTGGTTGGATGGCTCCTTGGCAACACAGCCTCTTAGCATCTTGTTATCTGTTGCATTCTTTTGTCATCTCATGTGTGAGATTCAACATCCTTGAAATAAACTTTTACCATTTCTTCTTGTTTCCTTCTCTTCCATATTTTCTTGCCACTTGAATATCCTTGCTCCTCTTTAGTCATCCGCTTATCTTCCTTAAGCATCATATGCCTGTACCGATGCACTTGGGTTATCTTATTAGTATGCATATGTGTTTTTACCTGTCGTGCAGGTGTATTGATGTAAAAGCTGTGAGTTACGACATTTTCCGGTATTAACCTGTCACTTGTTTAAATGCTGCTGAGAACAGGTTGAGAAATATTTTCTGTTTTCATCTTAATCATCCAATAAAAAATAAATAAATAAATAAATAGGTGCAGGAGTAGTTGTGTGATAAGAAGCTTGCTTCCCAACCACATGGTTCCGGGTTCAGTCCCAATGCATGGTACCTTGGGTAAATGTCTTCTACTATAGCCTCAAGCTGACCAAAGCCTTGTGAGAGGGCTTGATAGACAGAAACTGAAGGAAGCCCATTATACATATATCTATGAGTGTGTGTGTTTGTCCCCACGCCATTGCCACTTGACAACAGGTGTCGGTGTGTTTATGTCCCCATAACTCAGCAGTTCAGCAAAAGAGACTGATAAAATAAGTACGAGGCTTAAGAAATAAGTACTGGGGTCGATTCATTCAACTAAAATTTCACGGCGGTGCTCCAGCATGGCCGCAACCTAAAGATTGAAATAGGCAAAAGATAAAAGATAAATAAATAAAAGAATATAACATGTGATTACTTAACCTGCCTAACATAACAGCTTAAACTCCCTCATATTACACCTTTACATTCAAAATAAGGGAGAACACGTTGAGAGATATAGTTTTTATTTAAACAAAAATATGTGATGGTCATGATTGGAATATACCTTTGATTACGTATTATATTTCTGCTCAATCAGAACTGACCTGGGGACTAAACAACAATAATTATAACATAGCGTCAAGCTTAAACAGTTGAAAGAAAACAAGGAATAAAATGTATCATTCTCTTGATTTACTTCATGGCTGAGTTCTGAGGGAAAATTGTTCAGGTGTAAAAAACCTTTTACTTGAGTTGTTTATACAAATGTACGTACTTGAAGAATCAGCCATGGGAAAACATTGATGTAATGACATTAAGCACTGCAATAAATAATTAATAAATTAAATATATTTGAAAGAAAATTGAACATATTGTGAAAATGAGAATTCATATATTCATGTCTCTACTTTCACTTTCAGTGGAATGTACATCTGTGTGCGTGGGTGTGTGTGTGTGGGTGTATTTTTGTGTGTATTTTTGTGTTTATTTTTGTGTGTATGTGCATTTTATTTTTTATTTTTTATTGTTTTGCATCCATTGTTCCATAATGCTTGCATGAGTGGGATGATGTTTTACTGGAGTAAATGTTTTCACAGTTGGATGCCCTTTCCTACTGCTTATGCATTCAGCTGTGAAATAGGAGTAGAACCTGCTTTTCTACCAGCCATTCAGTCAGACAGGCAAACTGGGAACATATACAGATATGTACTTTCCTTAGGAGCACGGTATTACGTAAGTGCCGTGATTTAATCTGATGACCACACACACACACACACACACACATACACACTCACACGCACTCATGACTGAATTTGGTCGATGGAAGCTCTACAGGACCTTGCTATGTATGATGTAATAGGTGTGTGTATGTGTGTGCGTGTGTGTGTATTTGTGTGCGTGTGTGTGTGCGTGTGTCCATGTGAATTGTTACATTCGTTACATTCTGTGCTTTCAAAGACGAGTGGTATGAAAAATCTCTGATTTGAAAAATAAGTAAGGGTTAGTGATTGGTAGAGCATGCAGTTGTGAAACAATGCCTCTGTAATAAGTATTCTTCTAATTCATGTTAGCATGGAAAAACAAGTATAGAATGAATAACTATTTCTCTCTCTTTCTCCCTCCTTGTGCATGTGTGTGTGTGTGTGAATGGGGGGAGGAGTTGGAAAATGCTAAGACATGCGGTACAGGTATTCACAAAGCAGTGCTCAGATAAATAAAGACTTAAATTTCAACTCCTGCATCCAGGATAGGTGAATCTGGTATAAAAGTTGGCTTTGAAAACAATCTTCAGAAAGCAGGTGTAACAGTAAGAAAAGGCCGATAAACTCAAGTGCACCTCGCGAATATATATATACTAGCAGCATAGCCCGGCATTGCCCGGGTATGTAAGAGCCCCTAATAGGCAACGACTAATCCCAATCTAGTTCTTTCCCTCTAGGGAACGAAGGCGCATGTGTAGGTTGCAATGTCTTCTCTTCACTCGAATACTTCTATGTATACGATGTTCCTAGCTGTCTCCCGACAGAAAATGTGTTGCATATAAAAAGCTTAGATTCTTGACCTCATGTCGAATTTATCGATTTTTTTCAGAACTGGGGGAGCTTTTCAAAATTTTCGCTGCGTTAGTTTTGAATCATGACATTGGGCTATGTGTGTGTCAAGTTTCATCAGAATCGGTTGAAAGCCGTGGTCAGGGTGAGGGTACAACCTGACAGCCACACAGACACACAGACAGACAAACTGCCATTTATATATAGAGAGATATTGAATACAAATAAAGAAAATGTATGATATGCTACAATATTATGGATCTTTACCACATAAGAGACATGGTTATGACACAAGTTATGGTTCATCCAAAACAGCTCTTAAGATAGGACTGTTACATTATATAGGATAGGACTGTTTCTTTGTATTTTGTATTCCATGTGAATACACCCATGAAGTCTACTGGCATTTATCTGCCTTTTTTTTTTATTCTTTCTTAGATCATTGACAACGTAAAAATTTATAACCTTCGAAAGATCATGAAATAATTATTCTTTGAAACATTGGATTTCAAAACAGAAAAAGCTATAAATAATAGCATGTAGGTATTAAGTCGAAAAACCCTTTGGTTTGAAAAAATTAAGGGCTGTTATGTTTATAGATGAGGGCTCATGACCTGCAGGCAGCCTTTGACTTTTTCTATCCAAAGTTTTTTCAACCTAGTATTTTTAATCTTTTTTAATTTTTTTCTATTTTACTAGTCATCCGACTTCAATTAGTAACACTGTGAGGTCCCAAAGCACCATAGTGTTTTCAAGTAGTTAAAGTGAGTTAATGAATTGCCAGTTCTATCATAGGTGGCTGTGTGGTAAATAGTTTGCTTACCAACCACATGGTTCCAGGTTCAGTCCTACTGTGTGGCACCTTGGGCAAGTGTCTTTCTACCATAGCCAACCAAAGCCTTGAGAGTAGGTTTGGTAGACAGAAACTGAAAGAAGCCTGTCGTATGTATATATATATATGTGTGTGTCTGTGTTTGTCCCCCCACCCAACATCGTTTGACAACCAATGCGGGTGTGCTTACGTCCCCATAACTTAGTGGTTCAGCTAAAGAGACTGATAGAATACGTACTAGGCTTACAAAGAATAAATCCTGGAGTCGATTTGGTCAACTCCAGCATGGCAGTGCTCCAGCATGGCAGTGCTCCAGCATGGCAGTGCTCCAGCATGGCAGTGCTCCAGCATGGCAGTGCTCCAGCATGGCAGTGCTCCAGCATGGCAGTGCTCCAGCATGGCAGTGCTCCAGCATGGCCACAGTCAAATGACTGAAACAAGTTCAGACTGTATCACATAGTTTCACTGAATGAAGATCATATGTCAAAAGAAAATAATCTCAACTTCACATCTACCATGCTGCTCCCCATGACTCCCCAGTGATCCTGGCTAGGGAATTTTTCGTCATTGAGGTTAATTCTTTCTATATACACTATTGAATGGTTGTTGACTCTAAGAATTCCTCCACCCTTTGATAGGTTTTGTCTTACATCCTGTAGGTTGTCCAAATCACCAAATTTAGTCACCAACAACTTGACCATGTGAAATGTCATACTGGGTTACATGTTAACAGTAGTACTCAATAATGACCTGAGAGTGACTCAGTATTAACATACTGTTATGTATAGTTTTATCTGCTTTGAGATCTAAGGATTAAAAATAAAGAATATTTTTTTATTATTTAGCAGTCCCAAATTGAGTCAAGTCTGAAACAGTAAAGTAGTACTCAGCTAATTACACATTCTCATTAGTCATGGGAAGATGTACACTTTTTAACTTTTTGCCTGCATCTGTAGATCAGGGCTAACAATGCATCTCAGCATCTTTGTGCAAGTATGGGCATGATTATTTTATTAAGAAGAACACCAGTTGCCCATGCAAGCAAGTTTCCCCTCTGCACATCATTAATGTTTATCCAAAGGAAGACCACCAACTTGGGCCCATACAGCTTAGTACTATTGTTAATGCAGGCATTGCTGTCAGTGTACAAAGACCTGGAACAGATACCAAAAGACATCTTTCTTAACTTTTCAACTACTCTGTTAATGCACCACCTCGGATTGTTACTCTTTTTTATTGATCCCTAAAAGAATGAAAGCCAAAGTAGGCCTCAGCAAGATTTGAACTCAGACTACAGAGAATCAAAACAAATATTGGAAGGCATTGTATATAACACTTTAATGACTCTGCCAGGTTGCCACATTCTTGTACTTTTATATGGCTTCACTTTAGATACTATAGAGCTCATATAGCCGTGAAAGCCCGTATAAAGAGCTTTTAAGGCAGCAAGGGGGCAGAATCATTAGCATACTGGACATAATGCTTAGTGAAATTTCTTCTGTCTTCATGTTGTGAGTTCGAATTCTGCTGAGGTTGACTTTGCCTTTCATCCTCTTGGAGTTGATAAAATGAGTACCAGTTGAATTCTGTAGTTCAGTGTAATCACTGACCTTGTGTCAAAATTTGAAACCAGTATACAATGGTTTTAATTAATAGACTTTAAACTACTATTGGATTATATAATAATTACCTAATAGTTAATCATTTTCTGAATTCTCTCTTTGGGGAATACTTCTACTTAACATCATCGTTTAACATCTGCTTTCCATACTGGCATGGATTGGATGGTTTGATATGGAGCTGGCTAGCACGGTGCTATCAAGACTCCAAATGTCTGTTACAGCACAGTTTCTATCTCTGGACGCCCTTCCTAATGCCAACCACTTAGCAGAGTGTATTGGGTTCTTTATATGTGCCACCGACATGAGTGCATATATACAGCACCAGCATGGGTGTCTTAATACAGCACCAGCCCATGTGCTCTTGAAGTGGTGCCAGCACCTGAAAAGACAAGCTTCTGTATGTGTGGAAAACAATGATTTTACTTATCAAGTACAGAAAATCACCACATCTCCCGAAAAAATTTACAGATACTAATTGTACTCTATCAGTTAAAATTGATCCAAAAAATACCAGCTGTAGCCACCCTGTTCTTATTTTAGACATCTTTACATTGTGATTTACTAAGATGTGACAAGTACTTCTAGCAGGTTAATGACCTCATGGAACTCTTCTTGTTAGTTTTTTTTTTTTTTAGCAGATATGCAGATGGAATATAAAAAAAACCGTCTAAGTATAGACTTTTAAATATTTATTTGAAGAAGGGGCACATCGGCTAATGCAGTCCTACGTATATTGGGCCTCTGTTGATCAATATATACCTTGCATCTTCATATGTATGTACAGGCCTGGGCAAATAATTTTTTGACAAACGTTAGCAGTTTCCCAGACATGCTTGTCTCTCCTCTAAATGACACCACTGTTGAGCAAAAGAAAAGCCACAGACTGGGGCCAATGCAGCTTAGTACTGAAGTTGTCACTGGTTTTGCTCATCAGAAAGAAAACAAAAAAACTTGATTGGATACCACACGGCATCTTGCCTAACTTTCTAACAGTTTAGCCATTTCACAGACCTCAATTGATACATCATTCTATTGTCCCTAGAAGGATAAAAGGCAAAGTTTTCATCAGCTGGACTTGAACCCCGAACACAGTGAATCAGAACCAAATACCACCTAACATTGTGTTCAATATTCTAATGACTCTACCAATCCACCACTGTAATAAATGCAGTTTTTTTTTTTTTTTTGGTTTTCATCATCATCATCATCGTTTAACGGACGTTAAACGATGATGATGATGATGATGATGATGAAAACCAAAAAAAAAAATGGTCATAACAAGAATGCTTTTGATCAAAGGTGTGTTTATGAAGGGCTGGTTTAGAGCTAAAAGAACAACAATTTTATGACTTTTAAAATAAATAAATAAAAAAAGCTCTAAGTATCTGTAAGATAATAAAAGTTGGAAATTTTGGTGTAGAACTCAATCAAAGTTTATGTTCTTGACTGTATGTCACCATTGAACATTCAATGAATTCTCTCCCATGCCATCAAGTGGCTGTGGGAATACATTGAGAAAATATTCTATAGAGTTATTGACAGTATTGTAAGACAATATTTTATGTTAACAATCACTGTTAAGAGTAACAATTTCCAGCGAAGAAGAATAAATTGGAACTAGTGGATATGGAGATGGTGTTATTGTCAGAAGGAAAACAAAAAAGAAATGAGATTTTTTTTTTTTTTCATTTCCCAAAGAGAAAAAAAAAAAAAATTAAATAAACATATGGAATAACACTATAAACAACAATGAAATCAAATTGGAAAACAAAGATGCTGTCCTCCTGTGATAATTTTAATATTTCACCTTGATACAATCATTTCCTTCAAGTTTTGATTATTATTATTATTATTGTTATTATTATTATTATTGTTATTATTATTATTATTGTTATTATTATTATTATTGTTATTATTATTGTTATTGTTATTATTGTTATTATTATTGTTATTATTATTATTATTATTATTATTATTATTTTATCTTTTATTTTTATTTTTTCTCCCTCTTGTGCACTTCCCACACACAATTTGATATTTCTTCCTATTCTTTTCACTTAAAGAGAAAAAAAATTTTAAAAGATTACCATTGAAGCTACTACTAGCCAACTATATTCACACCCACCCGCCCATTTCTTCTCATACAACCTCTGCCACTTTGAATGCTTTCTACATGTTAAAATTACTTCTTCCAACCCCTCCACCCTCAATACCGCCATCACCACCACCACCATCACCCTTTGTTTCGAAACTAAAAAAAAAAAACAAAAAGAAAAGAAAAAAAGAAATATAATATTACACAACTGCTACTACAACTATTACCAATATCAATATCTCTACTTGTGTGGCTATCATTTCTAGCCATGTACTACTTCAGTAGTCATCTTAATCATTATCGTAATCATCATCATCATCATCATCACCATCATCAGTAACAACAGCATCTCCTCTTACCAGCACAGAACAATCACCTACCGCTACCATCATCATCATCATCATCATCATTAGTATTATCACTATCACCAAAAATATCACTTCAGTGACATAATGATTTCTTAGAAGTATCAACACATTTGTTATCAATAACATCACACTGCACCACCCCCACCACAGCCACCACCACCACCACCACCACCACCATTCCACCACTACCATCACCTTTAGTTATAATTAATTATTAAAGCTGTCAATGAAACTACCACCTAAAACTACCACCATCTCCATCACTGACTACCCGTAGCCATGTTACTCCCCACTTCTTCAACACAGTGGACCTTGACCACTCTCTTTTAACTTACATGACTTGAGATAGCTTCTATGAATTTTTAGCTCTTATGTTTTTTTAATTTTTACCTTTTACTTGTATTAGTCACTGGACTGTGGCCATGCTGGGGCACTGCCTTGAAGGGTTTAGTCAGACAAATCAACAGTGCTTATTTTTCAGTTCTATATTTAAGAGATGAGGAATTATGTACATTCTATACATTATTTACATTCGACAGATATTTGTCCTCATTCTGTTTGTTGTTAACACAACATTTTGGCATAGTGGCTAAGAGCACGGACTACCAACCCCAAGATTCCGAGTTCAATTCCAAGCAGTGACCTGAACAATAATATTAATAATAATAATGATGATAGAGTGGTTGCGTGGTAAGTAGCTTGCTAACCAACCGCATGGTTCCGGGTTCAGTCCCACTGCGTGGCATCTTGGGCAAGTGTCTTCTGCTATAGCCCCGGGCCGACCAATGCCTTGTGAGTGGATTTGGTAGACGGAAACTGAAAGAAGCCTGTCGTATATATGTATATATATATATATATGTATGTGTGTGTATGTGTTTGTGTGTCTGTGTTTGTCCCACTAGCATTGCTTGACAACCGATGCTGGTGTGTTTACATCCCCGTCACTTAGCAGTTCGGCAAAAGAGACCGATAGAATAAGTACTGGGCTTACAAAAGAATAAGTCCCGGGGTCGAGTTGCTCGACTAAAGGCGGTGCTCCAGCATGGCCGTAGTCTGAAACAAATAAAAGAGAAAAAAGAGAGATAATAATAATAATAATAATAATAATAATAATAATAATAATAATAACATCTAAAAATACCTTAGGAATGAGAACCCTGGTTCAAAATTTCCCCAAGACACCTGAAGAAGGCTGGAGGGTATATCAGCCGAAATGTTGTGTTAACAACAAACAAGATGAGGACAAATATCCATCGAATGTAAATAATGTAAAAAATGTAAATAAAGTGTTTATTTTTGTTTTTAAGTGTTATTACTTTTTACTTGTTTCAGTCATTAGACTGCAGCCATGCTGGGGGTAGCACCTAGAAGAACTATTAGTTGAATGAATTGACCCCAGCTCTTTTGTTTGTGTTTTAAGCTTGGTACTTATTCTATAAGTCTCTCTTACTGAATCACTAAGTTATGGGAACATAAACACACTAACACCAGTTGTGAAGTGGTGGGGAGTGACAAACACAGACACGAATACACACACACACATATATATATATACGACAGGCTTCTTTCAGTTTCCGCCTAATAAATCTACTCCCAAGGCTTTGGTTGGCCCTAGGCTATAATAAAAGACACTTGGCCAAGGTGCCATGCAGTGAGACTGAACCTAGAACTACATGGCTGGGAAGCAAGCTTCTTACCACACAGCCATGCATATATTTTCTATCGGGATCTTTTGCCAAACCACTAAGCTAAGGAGATGTAAACAAATCAAAATGGTTGTCAAGTGTCAGTGGTTGCTTCTCCATTATTTCTTTTTATCACAGGTTTTGTTGGAACCCCTGGAGTTGTGTATAGCGGGCTTGCTGCCTGCAGCCTATGATACCATGTTGTCTGTTCTTTTCAACTATCTGATACTTTCCTGATTATTATCTTCATTATTATTATTATTGTTATTATTATTATGGGGGTGTAAACATGCCAACATCGGTTGTCAAGTGATAGTGGGAGGACAAACACAGACACACACACACACATTCACTCACTCACGATGGGCTTCTTTCAGTTTCTGTCTACTAAATCCACTCACAAGGCCCGAGGCTACAGTAGAAGATACTTGCCCATGGTGCCACACAGTGTGACTGAACCCAGAACTATGTGGTTGGTAAGCAAGTTACTTACCACACAGTCACTCCTGCACCTATAGCCACTGTCATGTGTGCATATGTGGGCGAAAGTTAGTGTGTGTGTGTAAATGGATAAATGCTTAGTATACAATATCATGAGGTTATTAATTGAAGGTATTGTGACTATGGGGGGTTTGTACTGTTTGTCAAGACACATCAAGGACCTGAGACTGACAGTACTTTATGCAATATGCATGCAGTTCCAAGAAATGCCTATTATTATTATTATTATTATTATTATTATTATTCTATGTTTGACTTTTGCTTTACATTTGCACAAGCTGGCTTCAACTCTCACCCAGAGACCTCAAGAGACAACAGGTTGGAGGTTCGTGATGTTGTTATGCCTAGTGTGCCATATATTTGGTTTTGTATTTAGTGTTGTACTAGTGAATGTCAAAAAAAAAAACCCCAAAAAAAACGAAAATTATGTTTGTTTTAAAACTTGAGATTACATAGAAAGTATTTTGCATAGGATATGAGCAGTTCCCATGAGCACTATCTTTTGAATTTCTGCCATTTAGGGGTTTCCTGGTATCTGAGTTAGGTAGCGATCAACCCCTTTTGCTATTATTATTATCATTATTATTATTATTATTATTATTATTATCCTCTTCTTTCAATTCTATTTCCATTTCTTGCTGAGTGCCTTCCCGACACCTAGGGCAAAGAAACACACTGTTTACATTGGTAGGCCATTAAAATAAAGACACCAGATTATTCATGTCATTATTATCATTAAGACTACGAGCTGGCAGAATCTTTAGCACACCATGCAAAAATGCATAGTTCAAATTCCACTAAAGTTGACATTGCCTTTCATCCTTCTGGGTGGTGGGTGGGAGGTCAATAAATTAAGTACCAGTGAAACACTGGGGTTGATGTAATTGACTAGTCTCCTCCCATCAAATTTCAGGTCTTATGCCTTTAGTAGAGAGGATTATTATTATTATTATCATTATTATTATTATTATCATTATTATTATTATTATATTATTATTATTATTATTATTGTCATTATTATTATTATCATTATCATTATTATTATTATTATTATTATTTTCACTGTTTCACTTTTTCTCGCTCATATGCATATGTGGCAATCACTTGATCTCTGTCTTGTTAATTCAGACCAGTATTTCTGTCCATTAACAGATGTCACAGCAGAGGTCAAATCTTGAATTTAAAGTGTCATCTTTTAACTCTTGTGCTGAAAGGGTCATCTAACTCTGATGCAAGCTGTTGCTACTTTCTGTCTTCAGTTCATACCATATCACCCTTCTAAGCATTTCTCCATTTACACACACACACACACACACACACACACACACACACACACACACACACTAACTTTCGCCCACATATGCACACATGACAGTGGCTATAGGTGCAGGAGTGACTGTGTGGTAAGTAACTTGCTTACCAACCACATAGTTCTGAGTTCAGTCACACTGTGTGGCACCATGGGCAAGTATCTTCTACTGTAGCCTCGGGCCTTGTGAGTAGATTTGGTAGACAGAAACTGAAAGAAGCCCATCGTATAAATATGTATATGTGTTTGTGTGTGTGTGTCTGTGTTTTTCCCCCCACCATCACTTGACAACCGATGTTGGCATGTTTACACCCCCATAATTTAGCAGTTTGGCAAAAGAGATCAATAGAATAAGTACTAGGCTTACAAAGAATAAGTCCTGGGGTCGATTTGTTCAACTAATGGTGGTAATCCAGCATGGCCACAGTCAAATGACTGAAACAAGTAAAAGAGTAAAAAGAGTATTAGCATTATAATGACATTCCTAATTAAGATTTTAATTTAGACATAAATGCTTCAATACATGAAGCAAAAAAATACTGAAGCAAACAAAAAATTATATATATAGCATGTATGTCTGTGTGAAGCAAAGACATGGGTACGTGATTAACAAGCTTGTTTTGCAACCATGTGATTTGGCTTTCAGTCCCACTGTGCAACACTTTTGGCCAGTGTCTTCTACTATAACCCTGAGCCAATCAATGCCTTGTGAATGTATTTGGTAGATGGAAACTGTGCGCAACCCTATTATGTGTGTGTGTACGTGTGTGTGTGTGTACGTGTGTGTGTGTGTACGTGTGTGTGTCTGTTCATCCTTCCACTGTTTGGCAACTGAAAATGGCTTGCTTATGTCCTCATAACTTAGTAGTTCAGCAAAAGATCTCAATAGAATAAGTACCAAACTTTAAAAAAATATAAAAACGAACTACTAGGATGAATCTGCTAGGCTAAAAAGCCTTTCATGGCAGTGCCTTAGCATATCCACATTCCAATGACTGAAACAAGTAAAAGATAAAAGGTAGAAGTCAAGATTCCTAAATTCATAATTTTTAATGCAATATTCAACAACAATCTCCAGTTTTTCTCTATGTTTCATGTTTGTAAAGACCCTCTTTGGTCATGAATGACCATGGGGTTGCACCTACAAAGTTACCCTCTGAGGTACAAGTCTCGGCAAGGTTGTTTATGGAAGACCAGCAGTCACCCATACATACCAGCCTCACTTTTCCATAGCCCCGATGTTATCCAAAGGTAAAGCAAGATCTGATACAGCTTGGCACCAGCGACGTTGCAACTCATTTCTACAGCTGAGTGAACTGGAGCAATGTTAAATAAAGTATCTTGCTGAAGAATACAACAGCTCAGTCCCAGAATTAAACTCACTACTTCATGATTGCGAGCTCAATGCTCTAACCACTGAGCCACATGCCTTCACTGTGTGGATGGAAGCACTCCGTCGGCTACGACGACGAGGGTTCCGGTTGATCCGATCAATGGAACAGCCTGCTCGTGAAATTAACGTGTAAGTGGCTGAGCACTCCACATACACGTATACCCTTAACGTAGTTCTCGGGGATATTCAGCGTGACACAGAAAGTGACAAGGCTGGCCCTTTGAAATACAGGTACAACAGATACAGGAAGTAAGAGTGAGAGAAAGTTGTGGTGAAAGAGTACAGCAGGGATCACCACCATCCCCTGCCGGAGCCTAATGGAGCTTTAGGTGTTTTCGCTCAATAAACACTCACAACGCCCAGTCTGGGAATCGAAACCACGATCCTACGACCGCAAGTCCGCTGCCCTAACCACTGGGCCATTGCACCTCCTATTGTGCCTCACTGTGTATGAGTACATAGACATATAAATATTTACCTCTAATACAGTATAAAATTTTTTCAAAAAATTTCATCAAGTGGCCAGCATATTAAAATACCTTTTAAGGTGAAAATTGTAGACAATTATAAATAAGGGCAAAAGAAAAACAGTTCTATGCCAATTTGCTGAGAAATAGACTTTAAGTCATCAGTCACCACATACATCACTATACATCACTATAAATACATATTTTGTTGAATTGAGGAAAGCAAGCTAACAGAATTTTTTTTTAATGCATTGTTTCTGTATTGATCGGTTTGGGGATTGATCACACAGATTTTTCCACTCATCAGCAGATGGAAAAAAGCAGAAGCAAAATCATGAGTACACATGACTATATCTAAATATTTAAATATAAATTCTATAGCAAGACTCAACACACGTGGTCACCAGTCCTGGTGCTAATTGTCAATTTAAAGTCAGTTTCTCAGCATATTGGTATAGAATTTTTTTCTTTTGACCGTATTCATAATTGTTTATAATTAGACATATAAGTATGTACAAATATCCAAAACAATGGTTTCAAATTTTGGCACAAGGCCATCAAGTTCAGGTGAAGGATAAATTGATTACATTGACCCCAGTGCCTAACTGGTACTTATTTTATCAACCATGAAAGAATGAAAGGCAAAGTCAACCTGAGCAGAATTTGAAGTCAGAATGAAAAGATGGACAAAATGTTGAGAAGCATTTTGTCTGGCATGCTTATTAATCTGCTAGCTTGCCACCTTACAGATCTCTAAAATAATACTAGTATTTTCTTTGATTTCATGCCAGGTGGAAACCTGTAACTTCATTTTGGGGAAATGACCTGAAATCTCTAAGATTTCTTTCAATTATCCAATACAATGGTTTCAAATTTTGGCACAAGGCCAGCAAGTTCAGGTGAGGGATAAATTGATTACATTGACCCCAGTGCTTAACTGGTACTTATTTTATCAACCATGAAACACTGGCAATTTTCTCAATACTGATTGAGAGTTTTGGGGTCTTTCCTGATTAAAGAAATCTTACAGGTCATTTCCCCAAAATGAAGTTACAGGTTTCCACCTGGCATGAAATGAAAGAAAATACTAGTATTATTTTAGAGATCTGTAAGGTGGCAAGCTAGCAGAATAATCAGCATGATAGACGAAATGCTTATAAACATTTTGTCCATCTTTTCATTCTGACTTCAAATTCTGCTCAGGTTGACTTTCATTTCATGCCAGGTGGAAACCTGTAACTTCATTTTGAGGAAATGACCTGAAATCTCTAAGATTTCTTTAATCAGGAAAGACCCCCAAAACTCTCAATCACTATCTTTCTGCCCAGTCTTAGTACTTTCAAGCTAATTTGCTTTTTGTCATACAAAAGTTAAAGTACAAAGTGCATACAACTAAGAAACGATGATTATAAGAAGCTTGTAAATATCATTATAGTAATTAAAAGGCAAAAAGAATAAAGAAGAAAAGAAAAAGAAAAACGAAATAAAAATTATTTCAACAACAAAGGATAGAACAAGACATTCAATTTTCTAAAAATGTCAGAGAATTCATATTTAAGATCACGGTAATTAATATCCTAATTTTTCTGGTTGCCGTTGTCTTTAAAGATATTTTACTTCTTCATCAAGTCCATTCAACCAGGTGTAGAACTTATGGTCAATCACATATTGGTCTTTAATTTGCATTATGTTTTTCAACATACACAAATTACTAAAAGGGGAATAATAATAAAATAAAACACAATTAAATAATTATTGTTATTATTGGTTTTTTCTTTATTATTATTATTATTATTATTATTATTATTATCATTATTATTATTATTACATTTTTTCCTTTCTCTACATGCTCAATGATATTTCAATATAGATTCTCCTTAACTTTTCTTTTGCTCTGTGTCTCTTTGTTTTTGTTATTGTTTTACTTCATTTCATTTTGATTCTTCTTCTTTTGTACCTCTTTTTTTCTACCTCATTGCTGCTTTATCTGATTGCCATCCATCTAAAATACTTCGTCAAGAAATCATTTTCATTTTCATTACAGGTTTCTCTCTCTCTCTCTTCTGTCTGTCTCCACTCCCACCCCCACCTCTTTTTCCTATAGGTCCTGATATTTCCAATTGTTTTACTCTTGGCTTATGCCTATTAAGCAAAGTGAAAATGTGCTTATAATCCTCTATTTAATTACCGCTACCAAATAAATATCACTTTTCTATATTGTTAGTCTCTCACTCATTATTTTAATCATCTCAGCATATTGATTTGATTGATTTAAATTTTTGCTTGATTCTTTTTTTTTTCTTCATTTTTTTTAACTTCTTTTTTCCATCATCATAAGCATAAACATCAGCAGCATCAGTGTCATGAAAATAATCACATCACTAGCATCACCCCACTGTCTCTCTTCTGCTGCTTTCATTATCATCATTTCCTTTTTCTTTTTAATGATCTCAGAATATTTGGTCACACACATGAAATGACACCATATTCAAACAAGTGTTAATATACTGTGCACCAAACTTATCAAACCCACACCAGCATAGAAAATCATACATACAGATGATTATTGTAATGATCTCTGATCTCAAGGCTGGAATGATCTAATGAAAATCTCAATATTACTGTTATTATTCAGCTAAAAGAATAGTTTGTCATTGCCCAAGGAATTCAAGAATCGTATCGGTTTCTCATGAAAATATCCGTTTATACTACTACTCTCTTAATTTGTTTTTTTGTCCCTCTGATTGTTAGTGATTGATGGTAGGAAGTTTTTAACTTGTATTAAATTCAGTTTTTTTTTTGTTTTTTGTTTTTGTAAAAAGCAAAAAAAATTTTTTTTTTGCTTTCTCCCAACTGAGATACATTCAAAGACTAATGTTTCTTCATCAAATATTCATACTGATCAACAGCAGCAAACCAATTGAAAAGCCAAAACTAGTATATTCTTCTTCTTTTAGTTGTTTCAAGTATCTTCATTACATTTTCTATCATGGTTGATAGAGATTGATTACTTGAGTTTCTCAAAAGAAGAATAATTAGAATCAAAGTAAAATTGAGTTGAAGCTATTGCGTTCGGTAGGCATTGGCACCAACATGATGGTCTGGAAGAGTACACAATCACCTAAGGTGCGTGAATATGTACACATGTGTGTGCATCCTCATCTGTATGCCTGTATTTATCTGCCTATGTGTATGTACCATTTTGTGTGTGTAAGGTGCATGGCTCAGTGGTTAGAGTGTTTGGCTCACAATCATGAGGTGGTGAGCTCAATTCCTGGACTGGGCTGTGGGTAGTGTTCTTGAGCAAGACATTTTATTTTTCACATTGCTCCAGTTCACTCAGCAGTAGAAATGAGTTGCAACAGCAATGGTGCCAAACTGTATTGGCCTTTGCCTTTCTCTTGGATAACATCTGTGGCATGAAGAAGGGAGGCTGGTATGCATGGGCAACTGCAGGTCTTCCATGAACAACCCTGACCGGATTTGTGCCTCAGGGGGTAACTTCGTAGGTGCAATTCCATGCTCATTCATGACCAAAGAGGGTCTTCACTCTCTCTCTCCTCTCTCTCTCTCTCTCTCTCCTCTACGTATATATATATTTCTTTACTGCCCACAAGGGGCTAAACATAGCGGGGACAAACAAGGACAGACAAAGGGATTAAGTCGATTACATCGACCCCAGTGCGTAACTGGTACTTTATTTATCGACCCCGAAAGGATGAAAGGCAAAGTTGACCTTGGCGGAATTTGAACTCAGAACGTAACGGCAGATGAAATACGGCTACGCATTTCGCCCGGCGTGCTAACATTTCTGCCAGCTCGTCGCCTATGTATATATATATGTTAGTGTGTGTTTGTATTTATGTGTGTATATATATATATATATATATATATATATATATATATATATAATGGTAGCCTCTCTCTTAGTCTGAAAAAGATGTGCAATTTCTTGCTGAACAACCTGCACAAATGATCTGTTTATAGTGATCGAATGCTTGTGCTGCACTTTACCTCACTCACTCCATCAAATCAACGTTTGTCTGAACAGGTGCACAGTGTACCATTCATCAGGTGTTGAAGTGATTGCAGAGCGACATGAGATGAAGGAAGTGCTTTGCTCAAGAAGGCAATGCACCACCTGATCCAGAATTTGAAACCACAATCTCATTGTCACTAGTGAAACACACTAACCACTAGATCGTATGCACATGCACAAACATATACATGCATATGCATAATATATATATACATATATATATATATATCATCATCATCATCATCGTTTAATGTCTGTTTCCGTGCTAGCATGGGTTGGACAAAAACATATATATATATATATATATATATATATATATGTATATATATATATCACGTAATCACGTGATCGACCAGACCATCAGATGTTGCTACACATCGCTGGTCACAATGCGTTCGCATTGTTTTACCCTTCGAATGATGCCACACTGCTGGCTAAGCGAGCAGGCCAACAGAAGAAAGAGTGGTGAAAGAGTACAGCAGGGATCACCACCCCCTGCCGGAGCCTCGTGTCTGGGAATCGAAACCGCGATCCTACGACCACGAGTCTGCTGCCCTAACCACTGGGCCATTGCACCTCCACATATATATCTGTGAGACAACGTCCCACACTCTACAACTCTCTCTAGCTCTAGTTCTGTTCTCTTACAACATCATTCTATCTGTCTCAGCAATTACTACTAAACAATGAAGAGGACACAAACACAAACTTTACTTCGCATGCTTTTGGATGTATCAAAACCTGCCCGTCGAGGCAAGGTATTTGTAACGTAACGGTAAATAAATATTTCCTTAAAACTTCATTCATTGTTCATCCTTCACATCCTACAGTATGCAATTATAACAACAAAAACTTATCGTTATACACACACACACACACACATATATATATATATATGAAAGAAGGTTTGAAAATGCAATTTTAAAAGATGTTTATTTACTTTACCGGTTTCACTTTTTAGAAAAAGATTGTCAAAAGTAACATGTAAAAGTCTGGTTGTGTTAATTATTGGTTGTCACAAAATGCTACATCACATATATACAGTCTTTGGTAACAAGAACATGTTAAGAACATAAAAAAGTTTAACAAGTTCATTAAAATATTGGGCACAAAAGATTACAACATATATATACATTCTCAAGAAAATGTTAAAGATAGTTTCCAGAACGAATTTTTAAAAAGTTCAGTGGAATATTGGTATTGTATCTGTATATACATACACGCACAGAATTTTATAAGTGAAACCAGTAAAGTAAATAAGCATCTTTTAAAATTGCATTTTCAAACCTTCTTTCATATATAATTCCACTCGTACGGTACCTTACAACTCCACTTTGTTATATATATATATATTTATGTGTGTGTCTTGGTGTTTGTCCCCCCACCATCACTTGCCAACTGATGTTGGCATGTTTATGTCTCTGAAACTTAGCAGTTCATCAAATGAGACTGATATAGTAAGTCCTGGGATTGATTTGTTCAACTAAAGGTGGTGTTCCAGCATGGCTACTGTCAAGTGACTGAAACATATCAGCTACTGGGAAAGACTGAAAAAATTAAAACTCTTCTTCCTGGAGCGAAGGTGGGAGAAATATGCAGTGATATACATCTGGAAAATCCGAATTTTGGCATTGAAAGTTACCCTAACAGTAGAACGGGGTGCCACTGCATAGTGCCAAAGATCCCAACATCACCTTGAAAATGCAGGACCAGATACTGCAATAGCTTGGGTTTCAGGGGACCACAGCTCTTCAATATCCTTCCTAAATGCCTGAGGGACCTGCATGGTGTGGATGTGGGTTTCTTTAAAACTAAACTGGATCTCTTCTTGTCAGGGGTTCCAGATGAACCTACCTATCAGCAGGAAACACAGATGTGGGCAGTGGCATCGAACTCCCTTGTTGACCAAGTGCCATGTATCAGAGTTCGTTTCACATACTAGTGTAGTTCATTCAATGGTGGTGCCCCAGCATGGCTGCAGCCTTTGGAGTGAAACATTTTTAAGGATTTAAGGATATATATATATATACATATATATATATATATATATATATATATATATATATTATATATATATATACACACACACACACACATATATATATATATATATCAATTAGAGACAAAACCACTATTTTGCAAATCAAACAAGGAAAGACTTAATCAATACATTAAAAAATTTTAATATAATTTTAATTTTATTTATTTATTTATTTATTTACTTTATATTAAAATTTTTTTTTTATGTATTGATTAAGTCTTTCCTTGTTTGATCTGCAACATAGTGGTTTTGTCTCTAATTAATATTATATAATATTTTACTATAAAATTGGATTCAATCCTAAATCTGATTTTTCCCTGTAAATTTGGATTTATTCCCTAATATTTATTATTATTATATATATATATATATATATATATATATATATATATATATATGCTGATACACATATATTTATACATGTGTGTCTAAAATGAATATAGCACTCAATATAACACTCAATAAAATGGATAAGTGAAGAAATAACAAAATAAGACGGGCAACAAGTTTAATGGATATTATCTGGAAAATAGAAATTCTGAAGTAGTTTTCCACAAGACATGTGTTTAAAGGAAAGGATAATAGATGGAACAGAAAACTGATACTGTGGACATGATGTCCAGAAAAAAAGGTAGGGAAGACCATGCAGAAATTGGAATGTGTGTATATGTCATATATATACGCCTATGTCTGTGTGTGTGCATGCATAGAAGTATATATATATATATGTGAGGGCGCGTGGCTTAGTGGTTAGGGCATTCGGCTCATGATCGTAAGGTTGTGAGTTCGATTCCCAGCGACGCGTTGTGTCCTTGAGCAAGACACTTTATTTCACGTTGCTCCAGTCCACTCAGCTGGCAAAAATGAGTTATACTTGTATTTCAAAGGGTCAGCCTTGTCACTCTCTGTGTCACGCTGATTTTCCCCAAGAACTACGTTAAGGGTACACGTGTCTGTGGAATGCTCAGCCATTTGCACGTTAATTTCACGAGCAAGCTGTTCCGTTGATCGTATCAGCTGGGACCCTCGTCGTCGTAACCGGCGGAGTCTTTTTTTAATATATATATATATATATTCATACGATGAATAGCCTTCGCGTAAACCACTGGTTCGTTTTGTTCTCTTACTTTATTATCATCTTATAATCATCTCATAATAATGACCTTTATGACTCGTATTACTACCTCATTCAATCTAAATGTATATATTTGTCACTACCTGTCATAAATAGCCTTTTTCTGTTTGCAATATGCATTTTCGTTGATTTTTCATATTTTACTCTTACATTTCCACGTGTATTTTATATTTTCTTTTCGTAACATATTTCTACTATATATATATATATATATATATATATATATATATATATATATATATATATATATATATATATATATATATACATATATGTATATATATATATATATATATATATATATATATATATATATATATACATATATGTATATATATATATATATATATATATATATATATATATATATATATGTATGCACACACATATCTATGTACATACACACACACATATATATATGTGCACACACACACTCACACATAAACACACACATATATGTATAAATTACTTCAAAGATGGCTAGTAACTGAACGCTTCTGTGTGCTTACCATCAGTCAGTCACTTACCTATATGAGTACACATTGTATGAAGATATGGAATATGCCGCGGCTAAAGAAAGAGTTAGCCGAAATAAAGGATTAAATACATTATATCAACTATAATATAATATTGAATGCAAGTGTGTTAATGTATTTCCATTCAATTTCAGGTCTATTAAGCATACTCTGTCACTTTTATATTTCCTTTCCATTACATTTCTGATATGCTTTTATGAATATTTATTATATTTACGATGTTATTTGATGATAATATTCTAGATTATCTTGCTATACAAGATTGCCACTTACAATTTTATTATATGCATAAATAAAATCTCACTAAATTAGATGGAACAAAAGATCACTAACTCTAATCAAGATCATTGTTCGGTCTTTGGTTGGTTTTTGCTACTATTATGTGTGTTTGTTTGCTTGATTGTTGTGTGTTTGTTGTCATTGTTATTGTTATTCACTTATTTGTTGTTATTGTTGTTGTTTGGTTTTGAAATATTCTTCATGTAATTAAAGGTGAAACTAACTCATTAGCAAAAATTCCAGTACTAGAAAATTTCTTTGCTTCTTTTAAGCAATGGTTAGCAAAATAGGAAACTTACCAGTATTGTTAACTCTTGATATGTTACAAACATACAAACACAATGATATATTGATAATGCTATAGCAGACAAGATAATGACATAACTGTAAAATTACCAGATTAATCTAGCAGTGTTTAACTAACTGCCACTTAAATCCAGCCGGTTCATTTTAGCCTTTCCTCTTTTTAATTAAACTTGAAGCAACTCTTATATGCTTGCACACTAGGATTTCATAACATACATTATACATGCATACATCCAGAGATTATTCTCAATATAGTACTCAATATATTACTTGATATAGCTCTCAATATAGTACTTGATATAACACTCGATATAGTATTCTATATACTCTATATAGTACTATATACTCTATATAGTAATCAATATAGTACTCGATGTAGTACTCAATATAGTACTCAATATAGTACTCGATATAGTATTTGATATAGTACTCTATATAGTATTTGATATAGTACTCTATATAGTATTGATATAGTACTCAATATAGTAATCGATATAGTACTCAATATAGTACTTGATATAGCACTCAATAGGGTACTCAATATTGTACTCGATATAGTACTCTATATAGCATTTGATAGAGTACTCTATATAGTAAGTGATGTAGTACTCAATGTAGTACTCACAGTATTACTCAATGTAGTACTCAGTATTATACTCTATATAGTACTCTATATAATACTCGATATAGTACTTGGTATAGTACTCTGTATAGTACCCAATATAGTACTCAATATAGTACTTGATATAGCACTCAATATAGTACTCAAAATAGTACTCGATATAGTACTCAATATAATACTCGATATAGCACTCAATATAGTACTCGATATAGTACTCTATATAGTATGCGATGTAGTACTCAATGTAGTACTCGAAGTATTACTCGATGTAGTACTCAGTATTATACTCTATATAGTACTCTATATAATACTCGATATAGTACTTGGTATAGTACTCTGTATAGTACCCAATATAGTACTCAATATAGTACTCAATATAGTACTCGACAGAGTACTCAATATAGTACTCAAATGATTTGAACTTACACTCTGATATCTTTACCAGAGATGAAGTCCATGGAGTAAAGAGTGCCTACAAGAGGAATGTAGGTGAGCAGATATGGAGACAATTGTGCAAATAAATGAATAAAACCGCTTGGATTTGATATATAAAACAGAGAGAATGCATGTAAATACAGGTAAATAGAGAGAAAGCAAAGACTGAAAATTTTCAGACAATGAGTATTCAAGTACAAATGTATAGATATTTATGTTAAAAGAACAAACTTACATAGAGTACAGATGACAGAGAAAATTAAAGGGGTGAATTGTGTGGTGTTACAAGTCTTACAGTTGTTTCTGGGGGCTCAGAGATCGTTCAGAGTGCTGGCAGAAGTAGTTCACCAGAATATACCACCAGTAATGGAAGTTAATAAACAATGTATAAATCCAGCCTCTGTCTTTAGGGTAGAAAAAAAAATCTGACTTCTCAGATTATGATGCAGAGAAGTTTAAAGGTGGAATTGTGAAAGTGGAAGCAAGCACCTTCTAGCTTTGTTTATTGTTTCAGCAAACAAGCTCTTTTTCTGATCAGTGCTTATATCCACTGATTGATAAAAGAAACCCTTATTTGCATTGTGTACAGGAAGAACTGAAACACTGATTTGCATATTTATTCTCAATACATCCCTATAGGTTCCAACACAAAATATACTAGTTGTTGGTGTGTATATTACTGGAGGACAACTACTACCTTTTACGATGACAGTGTGTTCATAAACTCAGTGCATTGGTACAAGAGATTCTGGGACTCTAGTGTTCCAGCATATTGTATCTCAAAAACCAGAAGTACCCTGAGTTTTTGAGCCTAAACAAGCCACTGGCTTTGTTTATAATTTCAGCGAACAAACTGTTTTCATATCAGTTCTTATATAAATCAGCCAACAGATTAAAAAATATCATTGTGTGCAGTAAGATCTAAAATGATGTTCGACATATTTATGCAAATCATCATTTCAGATCTCACTATACACAGAGCAAGTAATGATCTATTATTATTATTAAGACAGTAAACTGGTAGATTCATTAGCATGCTGAACAAAATTATTAGCAGCGTTTTTTGTGGCCTTACGTTCTGAGTTCAGATGCCATATAGCTCAACTTTATTTTTCATCCTTTTAGGGTTGATAAAATAAGTGCCATCTATATAAGTACTGGCAAAAAAAAATAAATAAAGTACCAGTTATATAAGTACAAATTGACCTGTTTCCATCCAAATATTGAGGTCAGTGAAATCAGCTTTCTCCATCCTCAAAAACTGGCTTCATCTCAAAACTTAGGAAGAATTATCATCATAATCATCTTTAATATACATATATATACATTTATAGGCGCAGGAGTGGCTGCGTAGTACGTAGCTTGCTTACCAACCGCATGGTTCCTTGGGTAAGTGTCTTCTACTATAGCCTTGGGTCGACCAAAGCCTTGTTAGTGGATTTGGTAGACGGAAACTGGAAGAAGCCCATTGTATATATGTATATATTTGTGTGTGTGCATCTATGTTTGTGTGTCTGTGTTTGTTCCCCTAGCATTGCTTGACAACCGATGCTGGTGTGTTTATGTCCCCGTCACTTAGCGGTTTAGTAAAAGAGACCAATAAAATAAGTACTAGGCTTACAAAGAATAAGTCCTGGGGTTGATTTGTTCGACTAAAGGCAGTGCTCCAGCATGGCCTCAGTCAAATGACCGAAACAAGTAAAAGAGTAAAAGAGTAAAGAGTATATCACCACCAGCATTGTTGTTATTTTTATGTTCACTTTTTCATGATGCTGTTTGTGTGTATGTATTTATATGTTCTCTTGTTTCATTCATGTACTGCTACCATACTGAGACACCATCTGCTCATATGTATCCAATATCATTTAAATGTATTATGTCTATCATAATACATTTAAACGATACTGGATTAATTACCAAATACAGGTACCTAATAACGAATTGCCCTCTTAATGACTGGTGCCAATCCCAGCGGCTGTACGATTTATCACTGATAATTTGGAGAAATAAAGTCAGAAGTTAGTGTCACTAATATTTTGCAGTCACGCTGAAATATAGAACTAATGTTCCTGTCTAGGTAACCTTCTTCACACTCAGAAGAATTCTCTCAGTTCACTTCCCCCTCCGTTATGTCACTGCTGTCAAAACTTAACTTGCAAATTGAGAAGAATTGAACTTGGTTTGTGTTTGTTTGCATGACACTGATACTTAATCTTGATGCCAAAATGCTGCATGTCTTGGGATTTGTCTTCATCAAGCAAAGTAAAATAGAATGAAAAATGTATCAAAGTGTTTCAAATCATTATAAATCTAAGAAATTATCACCATCATCATCATCATCATCATCATCTTATTATTGTCATTATATTGTCATTATTATTAATTAATGCTTTTCTTTTATCTATTGTTTACGTTGTTTCTTTTTTAGATGTTTTATGTAACCTGCACCAACCAAGTTTGGGTCTTGTGTTTTTTCTGCACTGTCCTCTTTTCCCTGAGCTCTTGTAGCTAACAAAGAAATTATTATTATTATCATTGTTATTATTATTATTATCATTATTGAGTGAGAGAGTAGTGCATGCCATCAAAGTGACACTGGGGTAAAATACACAAAGCCCAGTATACCCATCATGACTACTCATCTGATAAGGATACACCAGGCACATGCATTACAACCATATGTGCGCAACATGGTGATCTCATATCAAGATAAACAGCGCATGACCTTATAGGTGGGGCCCAGTTAAAATTTTCTTCTGGTCGAGTAACCCATCCCACTCAAAAGGTCCCTGAATAAGGGCT
>NC_043001.1:129626655-129629155 GCF_006345805.1 Octopus sinensis | reverse complement strand
CACATATATATATATAACATACAACACACATATATATCATATATATGTATCTTTGGGGTGTGTATGTGTAGATTGTCATGAGGACATATCAAAGGCTACACCACTGCAGGATGCCAAAATACTACTAGTTCAGATTCAAACCTGATGGTGTAGCAATAAGTATCTCTCTGCTTTCTGTCTGTCTCGTTTCCTGATGACTCATCAATTTTAATTAACCTTTGAGTGTTTCTCAGAGGGGTGGATACATCACTGATAGCTCGATGCTAATGAAATCCACTTTCCTCTTGTCTTAGTGTGTCAAATAACATTTACTTGCCTTTAAAAAGAATCCCATCTTGAGGCTTCTGTTGTGACTCGGAGCAGGGAGAGTGAGGCAGTGGTGAAACTTGATTATGATTATCAAATATTAATTTTTTATGATGATGATATAATTGCAAATAATAATGACGATGATGATGATTTACTAAAATCATCATCATGTTAGAAAACAACAGATAATTAACAAAAGACAATGAGAACAATCAAATTGTCTTCAAATGATGTAATAATAAAATTTTAATTTGATACTTCATTGCAAAATCTGGGGAATTTCAAACTCAGATGTTTAAACTGACATGCTTTGACTGTATTTCTTTTCAGATTTTACTGAGTTTTTGATTTTTCAGTATTTCCTTAAATAGTTAAACAGTATAAACTCACCCTTACACTCAATATATGCATATGTATGCAAAAATGCATACATATGCATACATGCATTCCACTAGCAAACAACATCTGGATTTTTTTTCCTCCTTACTTAAATCTGAGCTCTTCTTCATTAATAAATACAAATTTTAGGTTTAAGTTACATGTGGCAAAAAATACTACTACTACTACTACTACTACTACTATACTAATAATAATAATAATAATAATAATAATAATAATAATAATATAAAGTGAAAGAAAGAGAGAAATGAAATTCTGTGTAACATTTTTTTTTGTTAAATTTTTATTATATTAATAAAGGCAGAATGACAATGGTAGCTTTATTAGAATATTTAGCCACTGGCTTGACAGTTATGAGTTCAAATCTTGTCAGTTTCTGGTATTGTGTCAATTGATTAATCGAGTATATTTTACTTGTTTCAGTCATTGGCTGTGGCCATGGTGGGACTCTACCTTCAAGGGAATTTATCAAACAGATTGATCTCCACCCTAGTACTTTTTTAAGTTTGGTTCTTATTTTGTTGGGTTTTTTGCTGAACCCCTAAATTACAGGAACATAAACAAACCAACACCAGTTGTCAAGTGGTGGGAAACAAGTGCAGAAAGAAAAATTCAGCCACACACATACACACACATGTATGACAGATTTCCACAGATTCGGTCGACCAAATTTACTCACAAGGCATTGGTCAGCATGGGGCTATAGTAGAAGAAATTTGCCTAAGGTGCCACACTGTGGGACTGAACCCGGAACAACAAGACAGTTGCAGAGTGAGCTTCTTAACCATACAACCATTGCCTTCGCCTGATCATTTTTGTTTTTTAATTCTTCTTCAATTAACCAGTGGATGAGGATGAGTTTCACTATGTGATGAGTATTGAGTAGAAAAACAGTATATTCTAGTAGCAGAAGTTATTCATGGCAGAGTAAGACCGAAAAAGATGTGAAGGTAATGTGGTCAGATCTTAGGACTTCTTGAGCCCTCAAAGAAAATAGATGATGCAAAATCAAGACAGTTGGATTTCCTTCTTGCAGGTGTTGGTTCAAAAAGGTTCAAGAGGAATATTAATGGCAGCAATCTTACTGTTCTGTGAGTACTTGTGAAGGACATGGGCTCGTACCTTCAACATGTAAAACAAAATTACTATTCTTGAGATTTGACTCATAAATGCTAGCATGTAAATCCAACCTTAAAATGTTGATGATTGAACGCTTCAGTTGAATGTTTTGTGTATTAAAATCTGTAGAATGTGTACATGCTGTGGCACCTTGGGCAAGTGTCTTCTATTATAGCCTCGGGCTGACCAAAGCCTTGTGAGTGGATTTGGTTGACAGAAACTGGAAGAAGCCCGTCGTATATATGTATATATATAAATATAATATATATATATAAATATATATATATATATATGTACGTATGTATATATGTATATTATACATATAATATATATATATATATATATATATATGTATATATATATATATATATATTATATATACTATTTATATATATACATATATATATATATATGTACATATGTATATATGTTAGTGTGGTCTGTGCTGTCCCTCCACCATCATTGACACCGATGCTGGTGTGTTTATGCCCCCGTAACATAGCGGTTTGGCAAAAGGGACCAATAGAATAAGTACTAGGCTTACAAAGAATAAGCCCTGGGGTCGATTTGCTCAACTAACGGTGGTGCTCCAGCATGGCCACAGTCAAACAACTGAAACAAGTAAAAGAGTAAAAGAGTATGTTGCTCCAAATATTGAGTTATACGACAGGCT
>NC_043001.1:129606655-129616655 GCF_006345805.1 Octopus sinensis | reverse complement strand
TACATTCATGTCTTCAATGTAAATAGATATTTTTTCTTTTCTTGGTCTTGAAGGAAATGGTTTCTCTTTGAACACTATTTTGAAATATTACTAAAATAATAATCAAGTGTTTATTTAATCTATATACAACTTGTAGATCCATAATATCATTATTCATGAACAATAAGTAAAGAACATGTGTGTGTGTGTTTGTATATTCACGTAAATATATAGAAATATGCATGCAGATAGGTATATATATATATATATATATGCATGTGTGTGTTTGTGTGTATAAGTGCCAAATATGGGAAGCAACAAAGTTATTCTTCTAATATTGGTCAATCTACAGAGAATCAAAGGAATTGAATGGGAATGAAAAGTAAAAGATATTTCATAAATAATTCTGAGTATACACACACACACATGTGTGTGTGTGTGTATTCACATCTGCATATGTACACACTCTAACTGTACATATATCTCTATATAGAACCACTAAGATATATGAATATGTATGTGTGTGTATGTACATGTATAATATATATATATATATATATATATATATATATTATACATATGCATCAACATAAATATACTCACAAAAAATAGTTAAATATCTGCAACTAAGATAGATAAATAAATCGAAACTCATACTATACTGTGCTTATTTCTAATATCCTTTTTATTCGAATACAACCAAATTATATATATGTGTGCATGTATTATGTGTACATATTTATATATATATATATATATATATATTGCTATTTTCCAGTAAATATCGGTGCCTTGTTGTACCATTTATCTACTTATATACATAAATATATATATATATATATATATATAGATATATATATAGCTATTTTCCAGTAAATATCGGTGCCTTGTTGTACCATTTATCTACTTATATACATAAATATATATATATATATATATATATATGCATATATAGCTATTTTCCAGTAAATATCGGTGCCTTGTTGTACCATTTATCTACTTATATATATATATATATATTATATATATATATATATATATAGATATATATTATATATATATATATATATATATATATATATATATATATATACTTATATACATGCATATATATGTATATATATGTTCCTTAAAATATGGTAACATTAAGTGAATAACAGTTTTTTTCTGACGTAGTAACAAATGTATGCAATGAGAAAGCAAGAGTGAGAGTGATAGACAGAGAAAAAGTAAGAAAAAAAGAATCGGTAAGGTTTGAACCTTAAAGAATATTGCTCATTTATTGTGCTTTATTTCAACTTGATTAAGTTGCTATACCGCATATTGATCTGCAGAAGTTTGTTATTCATACTGTAAATAGCTAAAGGAAATAATGGCCTGCTTCCTCTCCGCTTTTTATTTGATTTTTGTTATGCTCTTTTCTGTTTTCCCCATACACGTGCACACACCACACACATACATGTGCATATACTAGGTGCATTATATATATATATTTATATACATAGGTGCATATATATGTGCATGTGCACATATATTTATGGCGTATATGTGTAGGTATCTGCATTTTTTAATGTATGTGTATGTGCATATGCATGGATATACACAGATGTATATATAAAAATATGTAAACATGTATATACATATATATAGCTATAGATGTGTGTGTATGTGTATATATATATATATGTATATTATATATATATAAATGTGTGTATGTGTGTGTATGCATATATATATATAATATATACATATATATATTATATACATATATATTATATATATATATACATATATATATATATGTATATATATATATTATATATATATATGTATATATATATATGTGGTATATATATATGTGGTGTATATATATATATATATATATGGTGTATATATATATTGTGTATATATATATATGTATATATATATGTATATATATATATATATGTATATATTATTATAATATATATATATATATATATATATATAATGTAATATATATATATATATATATATATATATATATATATATGTATATATATATGTACACACATACACACACACGCATTTACTTACTATTTTTGTAATATTTTGTTTTTTCTGATTTCTTTTTCTCACTTTCCCTTCAAACTTTTATCTATTTTTCTCTCTTATTTTCCCCCACCCAACCCTTTGCATTATATCAGTCTATGTCAATAGTATTTGTATTTGTCTATAAATGCGTTTTTTTTTCTTCTTTTTCTTGCTTTTTACTCCTCTTTCTCCTCATCCACACCTCTTCTTCTTCTTGTGAGAAAGTAGAAGGTTGTTTGCTTCCTTTGCTTCTGTACATCTCTTTGTTTTGTCCGTCAAATGCATATGCTGTTTGTCAGTGTTTTCCTTATCTAATTTCCTACCTCTCCACTCACTTATCCATTTCCTCACCATTCTCATCATCATCATCACTCATCACATTATATATATATATACATATATATTACATATATATATATATCTATATACACATATATATATATATATAATATATATATATATATATATATATACATACATATATATATACACATATATATATATACATATATATATATATCATATATATATACATATATACATATATATATATATATCATATACATATATATATACATATATACATATATGTATATACATATATACATACATATATATATATAGATATATATATAATATATATATACATATATGCATATAAAAGATATATATATATATATATATATATATAGATATATATTATATTATATATATATATATATGTTGTGTGTGTGTGTATGTGTGTGTGTGTGTGTGTGGATGTCTGTCTGTTGTATATATATATTATATATGTGTGTCTCTGCTTGTGTGTTTTCCTTGAAGGAATTATCAGAATACTTCCTCCTCCTTCCTCTTATACAATTTCAGTCATTTTCGTAGCACACACTACATATACATTTTTGCATACATATATATGCATGTGAGTGTTATTATATGTGTGTGTGTGTGTGTATATATATATATATATATATATATATATATATATATGAATCTACATACATATGCTCACATTAAAGAAGGAAAAACATGTTCAGTGGATGTGTATGTGTGTGTATATAAATGTATGTATACATGTCCATTGAGACCGTATTTGTTATTTTACCTTCTTAAATACACATGTTCATCTTTTTGCACAACTAATGCATAAGGATAAGATATTGGAAGTAGTGTTGAAGACTTGAGCAATAACAGAGAAATATTAGAACATATCACCACACAGTACAACATAGCCTGTCACAACATAACATAACATTCATTGCATAATATGTATATTTGACTGAAACTCAGGGCAGGTAGGGGGAATTATTATTTTTTTATTATCAAAGGTATATTATTTGGAATAATAATGGACCAGTAACTAATACACAACATGATTTCTCATTCTCTATAATATGATCAATAGCTGGCAGGTGGAGGCTTATACAAGTTTATTTACTGAAAAATATTACATTAGAAAATGAAATGGGAGAAAAATATATCATCATCATCATCACCACCACCTCCACCACCACCACCACCAAGTCATCACGATCTTCATTCCCATCATCATTATCAACAAGCTAGAATAGGATGAAAGCAGTTTATTTTCAGTCAATTTTCTGGAACATCCTAATGAACATCATAGCAAAAACCTCAACATCTTAGTAAAATAGGCATTAAAACAATTTTTTGTTTACCAATTTTCTAAATATTCCATAAAAAGCTGAATCAACTCAAGACTATCTTTGGATCAGTATTATCAATCGGCTTGAGACTATCCATATTTGAGTGTTTAAATTTCTTTACTACCCACAAGGGGCTAAACATAGAGGGGACAAACAAGGACAGACAAAGGGATTAAGTCGATTACATCGACCCCAGTGCGAAACTGGTACTTAATTTATCGACCTCGAAAGGATGAAAGGCAAAGTCGACCTCGGCGGAATTTGAACTCAGAACGTAACGGCAGACGAAATACGGCTACGCATTTCGCCCGGTGTGCTAACATTTCTGCCAGCTCGCCGCCTTTTTTTAAATTTTTTTTTTACAGAATCGTATCATATATATGCCAACCAGCTCGGATGTCCTATACGGGATAGTGCTGCTGACGTTTATAGCCCCAGGAAGACATCTCTACAAGCTGGCTAGCGACAAACATTCTATGTCCGGTTAGTATTTGCGGCGGGAGGTCATCGATCCCATCCATAGCCTTACGTACTAAATAACTCAGAAGTTCCAGAACAATTTGAAATCATTTAATTTATATTTCAAATAATTATTTATTATACTATTAAATAGCTTCTTCTTGAATGATTATATTGAAAATTATCAATGTGAACCATGCGGGAAGTTTGTTCTCAGTGGATTCAAGGGCAAAAATAAGCTAGGATATCAGTTCTTCAGCTGAAATTACCCAGCCTCAAGCTCAAAGATATACCAGTGGAAATTTTTTAATCCTCCTCTCTTTGTTAATAAGACAGAGTTTGTATCTATATCGTTTTATTTCTTTTATCATGATGTTTTACAAGTTTAACTTTCCATAATAGGTGTTGTCACAAAGTAGAGATAATGCAACGTTTTACTGCCATGAAACTTTTCCTTAAGCATTTTCTTTCTCTTAGAATTTCATCTTAATTTTTATTTATCATTGGAAAAAAATTGGTATGGTATTTTAATAAATTTATTTATCATTGAAAAAAAACTGGTATGGTATTTTAATAAATTAAAAGAATTTATTTTCAACCCCAGGCTTGACTCATAAGGCTAAATATGAGATGGTTGAATTTTAAATGACATAATGATCCAAATATCTAAAGCTTGATCAGAGTACTGAATTTTGAAATATATATGAAAATATGAAGTCAGCCTTAAAAACCATTTATCTGCTGTTTTAAAAGAGAGTTTATTTGGGGAAAATATTGTGATATATTTACATTTATTATTATGCTATAACAGAATAACTATTATAAGAGAAAATAAGAAAAATGTCTTTAAAAGCATTTATTTATAGTTTTAAATAGGCTGAGATAGCTCTTCTCAAACTGAAAGTTTATTGAGAAAATATTCTTTTGCATTTCTTATTATATGTGAAAAGGACAATGACAAGTGGGATATAGCTCATAAATTTTGGTATACTTATCAGAAAAAATATTAATAGTAATGAATGTTTCAATAGTTTATCAAATATTGTCCTTTTTCTTTTGAATAATTGAACATTTAAAAGACTGAAGTTTGATAGATTGAAATTCTGAGTTCTCTTGTATGAAGCTTGCTATATATTTAAGAATTGGTTTTATGAGAATATCTACAAGCTACTTAGTCTATATATTTCATGGGGTGGACCTGCTGAAAACAGTCTAAATTTGTAATCTCTGAGGCATGGTATGTTAATACATAGACACTGATCTTCTACATGCTTGGTTGGTTGGAGTAGTTGCTTATCTCCATTTGTCTTTATTCTTTTGTTGTGTAATCCCAATACACAAGATTTAACCTTTTAAATCATTTGGTATGTTACCTTTGCATTATAGAAATGGAAAAATATTAAAGCATGAGAGAATTTAAAGAATGGAAGTATTTTGATAAATACACACATTTTTCACTTAACTTTTCAATACTAACAATATCATCATCACCATTTTAATATCAACTTTTCCATATTTGCATGAGTTAGACAGAATATTTTGTGGCAAATTTTCTACAGCTGGATGGCCTTCTTGTAGCCATCTCTCACCAGTTCCACAGCGAGGTAATATTTCTCCATGACCTGACATGATTTTGCAGAATATAGAAAGTGAACAACATTCATATACAACAATCATATAATGTAAAGGCAAGGTGGCACATACATTTACACATTTACACATACATGCACACATAGACACATGTATAATATATATATTCTTTATCGAGTGAGAAAACGATATGGACGTTTTGTTTTGGTGTCTTGCAATGCCATATACGCCTATGAGGAGTTACTTTCCCAATGAAACTCGGTTTTTTTCCAAACTTTTTCTCAAACCTGCTATATTGTAATACATGTCCTTAATGTGGTAATTGTACGTGGCTGAAGAAGGCTTTTGACCTACCTGTTATATCAATTATGCATTGATATAAGTTGTTCAATAAAGCCCGAAACATATGTACCGCAGAATCCTTTGCGTCCTGTTTTTCTTTTGATACATATATATATATGCATATATAAAATGTGTATGTGTGTGTATATATAGATATATATACTTGCTAAAGAGGACCACAAATGTTGAGCTAAGGTAAACATCTCAAGTGGCATACATTATTATTATTGGAAAAAAAAACAGTCTTACAGCTGTTTCTGGGATATCAAAGAGTATGGGATATTCCATCATTGAAGACAAATAAGGAAAATAAGAAGGGTAAAAATTAATGAAATGACAACGTAGAGGAGAAGAGCAAAGGAATAAGGAGATGAAGAAAGAGTTTTTCTTCTCTTTCTTCATCTCCTTATTTCTTTACTCTTGTCTTCTATGTCTTAGGCCTACATAGTGTTATTGAGAGAAACTCTTGACCAAGGTTCCACAAAATAGGACTGAATCTGAAACCTTGTGATTGGGAAGCAAACTTCTGAACTGCACAGTAACATCTGCATCGATATACTTCTTTTATTCAAATACTTCTAAGTAAATTTGTTCAGCATATCTTGATTGTCTTTGTTGTGCTTATGTAACGTAGCAAAATTAAATACTTAAATAAGTTAGAATATACCTTTTTATTAACTCCTTTTTGAAAGCATAACTGTATGTCTTTAAGAATATTTTACACATCATTTTTCCCTAGCATATTTCAACATTTGGTGTTCTGAGCATCTGGTATTTTGATTTTTTGGTATTTTGATTTTTTTAGATCATTTGAAATTTGGTCCTTTGGCTTTGAGGCATTATGATAGGCACCCATCCACACCACACCAGATTTAGACACACATTCACATACAGTCATAAAAATAGATTTCACAAAATTAAATCCAAATATTCTGTTTATCTTATAACAATAATGGTTTTCATGGTTTTACATAAATGTCAAAAAATCCCTTTGTTTTGGAGATGACCACTTATCTAAATTTATTTTCGGTTCATTAGGAAGTTAAACTCAGGCCAACACTTATGAAACATTAAAGGCATTCCAGCCATGCCCATCTTGTTTTTTTTTTTGTAGGTTTCATTTTTTTGGTATATGAAAGGCTTCATTGTTCAACTTACACTTATGACTTTAAGATGGCCAGTATGTCTACAGGGAGATATGACTGTTATGTCTTGCGGATCAAAATATTGCTTACAAGCTCTTATTTTGGTTCAGGTCTAAGCAAAAATCAATTCAAAAGAGTTCACAGAATGGAATTAGTTTAAACTTATTGCATTATGGGAAGGTTATAAAACTAATTTTCCTGATTTTTTTTGTGTTTGTTTTTCTTTGACAAAATATCTGTTTACTGATGTCATGTAACAAAGAACAGAAATGCTTGCCTCCTGCAACACACACCAGCTTCAACTGATTTATTTCATCACCTTTAAGTCATAGAGTTTAAAGCGTTATCACTGAAGCAATATTATTTATCTAGTTGTTGTTAAAGTTATCAAACTAGATGCACCTGGAAACTACAAATGTTGTTTGTTTGTATATTTATCTCAGCTATTAGATTAAATACTTAGAGCAAATTTCATTTATTAAATTAAATAATCATTATCACATTTGAACTAATGACTAATGAAAATTCATTTCTTTCACAAATACCAAAGATTCTAAAGATGTGTTAAGAAATTACTGTTGTTATGAATCTCAAACTTTCCATTACCTCCTTTCATGGTTAAAGTAGTTTTACTATTTTGAAATCAGTGAAATGTGAACTTGATGTTTAATTGTTCTCAGGTAATTGGATTGATCTAGAGGTTCACCATTATTTGCTTTTAAGAAGACTAGCCCAATTCTTTATGACTCTGTATATGCATGTGTACGTGTGAAAATAGCTATACTCTTTTACTTGTTTCAGTCATTTGACTGCGGCCATGCTGGAGCACCGCCTTTAATCAAGCAAATCGACCCCGGGCCTTATTCTTCTAAGCCCAGTACTTATTCTATTGGTCTCTTTTGCCGAACTGCTAAGTGACGGGGACGTAAACACACCAGCATCGGTTGTCAAGCAATGCTAGGGGGACAAACACAGACACACAACACGTACACACACACACATATATATATATACATACATACATATATACGACGGGCTTCTTTCAGTTTCCTTCTACCAAATCCACTCACAAGGCATTGGTCGGCCCGGGGCTATAGCAGAAGACACTTGCCCAAGATGCCACGCAGTGGGACTGAACCCGGAACCATGTGGTTGGTTAGCAAGCTACTTACCACACAGCCACTCCTGCGCCTATGTATATAACCACAGAGAAATTGAGCCAGAACTGAGTTCAGTTCTACTGAAAAGCATTGTATTTTCTGCTATTGTCCTAGGTTGACCAAAAGTCTTGTGAGTGTAGGTGGTGGATGAAAACTGAAAGACAACTGATGTATATGTCTGTGTGTATGTTTGTATGCATCCTTGTCTTGATATTAAAAGAGCATCACAGTCATAGCAGCAATGTTGTTTGTTTCCTGCCTCATAATGAAATATTATCTTGCTTGAAGAGAGGTGAGGCTTAGTAACAAGAAGGGCAGGTGGATGCAGAAAATCTACCTTAACAAATTCTATCTGACCCATGCAAGCATGAGAAAATGAATGTTAAAGAATAATGGTATATATGTGTGTATATATGTATATATACCCTTTAAGTTCGATTAGTGGAAACGATTTGAATATGCATATAGAAATTCCTTTTCTATTATGTTGGCTACAGCCTAATGCTGCTGACTGGCAATACCAGTTTTTGGGGGTTGCACCAAGCTGTGCTGATACAATTCAGGATAAATATAGTAATAATAATGATAATCCTTAGATGAATTTATAAATATTTTAATGCATTGCTACACACATTTCCACAAATCACATGTTTCTTAAGATCATAGTCCATATTCCTGGAATGATTACAGAGAGAGAGAGAGATTTATGGATTCGTGATTTGTGGAAACACATGTAGTGATGCATTAAAATATTTATGAATTCCATCCAAGGATTATTATTACTGTATGTACATGTGTATGTGTAAGTGTGTTTGTGTATTTATGTATAGGTGTGAGTGTGTGTGTGTCTATGTGTATATAGTATGTATGTATATATATTTAAATGAGATTTAAATACATTTATATTGTGAAATTTGATTTAATACTAAACTGAATTTTTCCCTGTAAGCTTGGAGTTATACTCCCTAATATTATTATTATCATATGTATATATATATATATGAATGTATTTATGTAAATATATCATTATGTGGATAGTTTTTTCATTCACAATATGTGTATATGATGTTCATTTGTATGTACTTGGTTCTATGCTTGGACATGTGCCTGAGTTAGTATATTTGTGTGTGTGTGTGTCTTTTCTGTCTATATCTGCAGTTACCTTTGTATTTATGTATACATATATGCATTTACGTATGTGTGTGTGTATTTATGTATGTGTGCCTATAGTTTTACGAATCTTTAAGGATGAATAGTTTTTATATGACCCCATGGGTCCAAAAGTGTATGCATGAATGTATTTTCATTAATATGTGCATGTGTGTTTGTATATCTATATGGTTGTCTGTATGTTTATATATGAGTATATATGTTTATCTTTACATTTACTTGGCAGCCTTTCCCAATATCCCCATTGTATTTTGACACTTGAATTTTTATCATATAAGTTTGTGGGTGAAGGAAAATTTGATTGCTTTTCTGTAAAAAATAACAAGCCTATCAGAAATATCACTCCCACGCAATGTGGTACCTAATTCACACAGCCTGATGAAGTGTGAATATAAAGAATTAAATTTACTTCCCAAAT
>NC_043001.1:129574155-129604155 GCF_006345805.1 Octopus sinensis | reverse complement strand
TCTTAGCGGGGTTTTTTTTTGGGGGGGGGGGAAGTCCACTATTAGGTTTCAGTTGTGTGTGTGTTTATGTGTGTATTGTGTGTGTGTGTGTGTTTCTGCATATGCAGACATTCTTTAGAATACCCTTGTACATTGTTCAGCATACAGTAGTGGTGGTGGTGCTCGTGGCAGCAGCAGCAGCAGCTGCAGAAGTGGCAATGGTATAGCCTAACTATGGTTATAAAAAGTGTTTGTTAATAGTATACTTCAGAACTACAGAAAAAAAGTACTTCAGAAAATAACAAAAACAACAACAACAATGATAATATCAATCATAATAATAATAATAATAATCCTTTCTACTATAGACACAAGGCCTGAAATATGGGAGAGGGGGATAGTCGATTACATTGATCCCAGTACACACCTGGTACATATTTTATCGACCCCACAAGGATGAAAGGCAAAGTCGACCCTGACAGAATTTGATCTCAGAACATATGGACAGACAAAATGCTTATTATTATTATTATTGTTGTTATTATTATTAAAAACTTCTTTCTTCAGTAACTGAAACTTCATTATCAAGATTTTATATTTTGAATTTGAATTTTAATTATAGCAGTGTGCTTATTTGGTGACCATTTATTGAACTTGTATAGTAGATGTGGTGTACAGTTACTGTAATAATAACAGGCTGTAATAATTGTAATAGTTTTGTAATGGCAGTGGGAAGGAAATTTTCATAAAAGTAGCTTTAAAAAGTGATAACGTGTGGCTTGATGTTTAGGCTTATGATCATAAGTGTGTGGGCTCAGATTTTTGACTGAATAAAGTTGTGTCCCAGATGTGAGAGCAATATTCCATTGTGGGCCTCACCTAATTTTTGTAGAATATCGATAATTGTTGGGGTTTGAAGTATTATCTGGCCCTTATTATGCAATGTCATTTGTTTTTTATGAGTGGCTGATATTTCTCATAGATCAAGAGACCACACATAGACCTCCAGCACATAAAAGCTTATGTACTTTCTGTTTTTCAAGAGAGGTTTATTGTCAAAAAATCCAGGGATATTTATTGTCACAAAACATAACATGGAGATGTGTGGCTTTAGTGGTTAGGGTGTTGGTCTCTTGGTCATAAGATAGTAGTTTCAATTCCTGGACCGAGAAAAGCATTGAGTTCTTGAGTAAAACACTTCATTTCACATTGCTCTAGTCTACGAAGGTAGCAAAATCGAGAGTTATATGGAGAAGTTGTGATAGGTCTGGCAAGCTGATGGCGGATGACAGGCCTGCCCAAAAAACAACCAGAAGCTAACTTCTGAACTAATAAGCTATAGGCCTACCCTTGGCTTAGATATTACTTTTTTCTTTTCTTTTTCTTTTACAAAACTTAACATTTATGGAAACTTATATGATGCTAATATTTCCTTTCTTCCTTCTGAAGATTAAAATATGTGTTTTTTTTATTACTACAAAAGTACACTTCTCCATGTTTACATTTACCATTATTGTTGTTGTTGCTTTTGTTTCTTCTTCTTCTTCTTCATGATAATTTTTTTAATCAAATTCTTTTCAAACTATATACAACTTTTTCATAACATTTCTTGATCAAAAGAACAATTAAAAGTTATTGCATCATTGTATCATACACCTGACAAGGAGAGATAGCAAATGGAACAGAAAGGACACAATTCATAAAGTTTTTAAGACATTAAATTTGATAGTTCTTCACTTTGGAATAATCATTGTTTTTATAATGCATCTTTCAATCCAATTTTTCTGAATGCTGGGATAAAAGGAAAGGGGAGAAAAAAAGATCCCCAAAAAAGGGAAAAAAAATTATTTTTCAGATGCTGTTGAGTAATTTAATAAATTACATTTGTGATCCAGGCTTTAAACATTGCCTTGAAAGAATGTGGCATGTTATCATTTTAGTCATTGTTGTTTTTATTATCACTATTATTATTACTAATAATAACTTTTTTTGATATGTTAACGGTACCTTAATATGGCTTTCTAAAAAGAAATTCGGTGATGGCAGTGAAGGGTTAGGATTATAAGGTGATCAGAAAAATCAGTTCAAAATCATCAATTCTTTTGTCATAAATGTCATTCAAGAATTGTCGCACTTTGTGGAGATCCTATTTTGAAGAAGACTTAAAAAAATTATTAAAATGATAATTATTATTATTAAATAAATAAGTTAAAATAAAAATGAAAGAGAATAGAAATTTTTCTTGACTTGTCAAAATTGCATTTGTTTTTCTCGCATTTTTTTTCTATTTCTTCAAAGTTTCTTTGAAAATTAAGGACCAAAAGTTTGGAAATCATTTGGAAAATGCCAAAAAAAAAGTAAGATAAAAAATTAGTACTAAATACTAAATAAATTAATAAAATTAATTGATAGTAATGATATGATGATGAAAGTACTGATAATGATAATTAATAATGATAATTGCAATTTTTTTAATGGTTAAGATGAAAGCAAATTTTTTTTCTGAAAGAGTAATTGAATTAAGTTAGTATATTACAGGTATTCATTTTATAAAACCAATGATATTTGAACTCAGGAATGTGAGACATTAACGTTAAGTGAAACACTTCATAAACATTTAGGCATACTCTAGTATCCATCCCATCAACAACACCATCCTCTTCCTCCTCCACTCTTCTTCATCATCATTATCATCACCATCATTGTTTTTAAATAGAGGCACAAGGACAGAAATTTGTGAGGAAAGATGGAAGAGATTAGTTGATGTATTTGATCTCACTAGTAGATTGATATGTTACTTTATCGAACTTGAGAGAATGAAAGACAAACTTAGGCTTGGTAGGATATGAACTCAGAATATAAAAGTTCAAAAGATATACCACAAAGTATTTTGACCAACACTCTAATGGTTTTGCAACTCTACCACTCTTAATAGTTGTATCTAACGTCGGTAGAAAGCCAAAATTTTGGGGTGTAGGCTTAATTTATGCCATTGATTCCAGTATTAGACAGATACGTTATTTTATCTGAAGAAACAAAGGGCAAAGTTGATTTTTGCAAGATTTGAACTGAAAATGTAAGGAGTCGTAACTGAATTTCGTCCTTCTCAGAATCTGCCAACACCATTTCAGATGTATCTGTGCACCCTTTCTTCTTTATGGCTCTTTCACTATTCTATCTTCTAGTGTTTTATCCTTTGTATCCCATATGTACTTTGGTTCATCATTGCTCTCTCTCTCTCTCTCTTTCATTTTACTTGACTTACTGCTACCCTCCGCCTTCTCTTTTACCTTTCTCTGACAAGCTGTGCTGTACCTGAGTATTGTAAACAATATGTTCATTGTTATAAATACTGCAAGAAAGTTTGCTCAATGCCATACTAACTCTACTATTCAACTGCCCTCAATAATAATGTATTAATTATAATTCCTTCTAATTAAGGTACACATTTTAGAAGTTTTGAAGGGAAGGGCTCATCAATACCGCTGACCCCAGAACTTGACTTGTACCTTAATTTATTAACCTTGACAGGATAAAAAACAAAGGTGATTCTGGCCCGATTTGAACTCAGAAAACAAACATCCAGGACCAAAACTGCAAAGCATTTTGTCTGATGCTTTAATGATTCTGCCATTTACTACCCTACAATAATTAGTAACACAGGCATTAGGCATCAAATTTGGGGAAGGGGAATAGTCGATTATATCAACCCCAGTAATTGTTAATGAGATTGGTTTAATCAATTATACACCAGTCTACTTAAAATCTTACTGACCTTGAGCCAAAATTTGAAACAATTAGCATTTTGCCCACCTGAGTTCAAAATTCTGCTGAGGTTGACTTTGGCTTTTATCCTTTCAGGGTCGATAAATTAAGTGCCAGTGTAACACTGGGGTTGATGTCATCAACTAGTACAACCCCTTCCCCCAAATTTCAGGCCTTGTGCCTTAAGTAGAAAAGATTATTATTATTATTATTATGAGTAGTAGTAGTAATAGTAGTAGTAGTAGTAGTAGTAGTAGTAGTAGTAGTATTAAGAAGGCTGCAAGTTGGTAGAAATGCTTAGTGGTATTTTGCTCATTGCTACATTCTAAGTTCAAATTCCACTGAGGCTGACTTTGCCTTTCATCCTTTTGGGGTTGATAAATCAAGTACCAGTGAAATACTATGGATCAATTAAATTGACTAGCCCCCCCCCCACCACTACCACCACCGCCACAAAATTTCAGGTTTAGTGCCATTTTAGTAAAAAGGATTAAAATTAATTTTATTATTTTTAAGGCAGTGAGCTGGCAGAATTGTTAGCACGCCAGGTGAAATGCATAGCAACATTTCATCCATCATTACATTCAGAGTTCAAATTCCGCAGAGGTTCACTTTACCTTTCATCCTTTTGGGGGTCGATAAATTAAGCACCAGTCAAACACTAGGGTCAAGAAAATCAACTAGTCCGAACTCCCTGCAAAATTTCAGGCCTTTTCCCTTTAATAGAAAGGATTATTATTTTTATTATTATTATTATTATTATTATTATTATTATTATTATCATCATCATTATTATTATTGTTGTTATTATTATTATTATTATCATTATTATTATTATTATTTTGTAGTAGTAGTAGTAGTAGTAGTAGTAGTAGTAGTATATAGACTTCTTTTTATTTTACAACCAATTTAAATTCATTTTCTGAAATTCTCCAAGTGAAATGCCCTTACTTCCATAGATCATTTGTTGCTTTCTTCCCATTTTGTATAGATCTAATTAGATATGGCACCAAAAATGGTTTAATATGTATTCTACTGGCAGCAGTTATAAGCTGATGCTTGCTTTTATTTTATTTTATTTTTTTTGTTTCATTTTTTTATTTTTCTGCTCTCTTCTTCCTTTTCTATTGTTCTTGTTGTTTTGTTACTTGTCTTTGTTTCTTTTCTTTTTTTCTTTGTTTCTTTTTTTTTTGTAATTAGCAATGTAGGCTGCTGGATTGTGGTATTGTGACTTCTCTGTTTCATGTGAATGTGAATTACATACATGAAAATTAACGGAAGTGTTCTTTGAATAGACCTGTATAAAGAACTAAACAAAAGGAAAAGCGAAATTTAAAACAAAAGTAAAAATTTCGAAGAAAATAAATAAATAAATGAATAAATAAATAGATAAATAAAAATCCTGATATGGATATTGTGTTCAGTCAGACTTGTAAAGACCAAACATATTTTTCTGGTATGAAAGTATGGATTTCTAAATCTGTGTTTGTATTTGTGAGTGTATTTCCTGCATTTACAGTATGAGTATGTTTGAGTGTGTGTATGTGTATATTAATGAGAGAGAGAGAGAGAAAGAGAGAGAGAGAGAGAGAGAAAGAGAGAGAGAGAGAGAGAGAAAGAGAGAGAGAGAAGGAAAGAGAGAGAGAGTTCATGTATTTCATGTTAATATTATGTTAAGTGTATTTATGTTACTAAAAGTATAAATATGATACAATATATCATGTATGTATATACAAACATGTACATACATACTTAAATACACACAGACATAGATGCACATGCACACACACACACACACACACACACATATATAGGTATATATATATTTATATATATATATATATATATACATATATAAGAAGACAGAAAGAAGAGGGAGGAAAAGAGAGAAGGAGTTTGGATCAGGGGAATTCTCTAACCAACTCAGTTGTTCCATAGTTATTCCATTCCCATTGCTACAAACAGCTGGAACTTTCTCCTTTCCATGTCGTCTCTGCTACATTTGCTATAGACATCAACAAAGGAGCTTGTATGCATCAGCTAACATGCTAGAAATACTAATCAAATTTTTTCAAACCACACCTTTCCATCCTATACAAAGGAAGAACACATTAGACAGTATAATTCTAAATACAAACAGTTCTCAAGATACACCTGAACTAATTCTGTTTGTGTAAAGTGTGGTTGTAGTTTTTTGTGTATACAAGCAGATCTTGAGATCCATCCATGTGACATTTACATTTGCTGAATAGAGTAAAGTTCAAAGAGAATGAATGTTGAATGTACAAATCTTGAAGACTGTTCGTATACAAAAAAAAAACAAGGAGATATTTTATCATGGATTTGTTAAATTGGGACTGACCTAAGGCAAAACAACATCAAACAGAGATTTAAGCTAAATAGCAATCACATTGATCTTGCAACTTTAGATGGATCCTCAAAAGTCGTAGGTATTACCTCTCATTCCTAGACTTAAGATGACTCTTTTATTTTCTCTTTTATCTTTTACTTGTTTCAGTCATTTGACTGCGGCCATGCTGGAGCACCGCTTTTAATGGTGAAAGAGTACAGCAGAGATCATCACCCCCTGCCGGAGCGTCATGGAGCTTTTTAGGTGTTTTCGCTCAATAAACACACACAACGCTCGGTCTGGGAATCGAAACCGTGATCCTACGACCGTGAGTCCACTGCCCTAACCACTGGGCCATTGCGTCTCCATGACTGTTTCATTCTGTTACAGGCCAAACAGGGATGTTATGAAATGTTTAAAGCCTGTCGGGGAGCCCTAGTGAGCACTTCAGTTTCATTTAGAGTGATAAAAGCCAAGTCAGACAACTAACATCCTGTTGTTCTACAGTTTGTTTAATCAGGGGCTGGAATAAAAGTCATTTGAAGGTGTTATACAAGGGGCTGCTGAAAAGTTCCTGGCTTTAAGGGTATTCGAAAAGGCTTTGTTGAAGGCCCACACTTCTGAGTTCTTTTAGAGAACTTAGAAAAACTGAAGGACCGCTGCAATAAGTGTGTGAATCTGAGAGGGGAATATACTGGATAATACCATAATTAACTGATCCTCCTGTATTTTCTTTTACCCTAATCCAGGAATTTTTCAGTGCTCTCTTGTACAATGTGATCAAACCTGAAGCAATCATCATCATCGTCGTTTAACGTCCGTTCTCCATGCTAGCATGGGTTGGACGGTTCGACCGGGGATCTGGGAAGCCAGAAGGCTGCATCAGGCTCCAGTCTTATCTGGCAATGTTTCTACAGCTGGATGCCCTTCCTAACGCCGTGGTTGCAAAATGAACTTCATTACAACACAGCTCTGTATGGTGTAAGGTCTCAGATTTATCTATTGAAGTGGTGGGAAATGTGATATTATGACATTCATACTTTTCTCCCTCTGACATGTTTTGATATCAGCTTGCCTGAAACTGCTGTAGATCTATAACACAAATTCCCTGTTTTAAAGTGATCGGAATTAAAATCTCCCATCAAAATTTTATTTCAATTTATATTCCAAAGATTAGCCTAATAATGACAAAGTAATTTTACTAAATTCTTCATGATTTTCAAAATTAATTGAAAATCAGTGTCATCAAATTTCAACAGAAATTTGGTAACAAAAGGGTTAAATCTACTTTTGGGCGATTTCAATTTATTTTAATTGTTTTTTTTTTATTTTGTTACTTAATGAGTAATAGTCTGGTGTAATTAGTGACACACACACACACATACATACTGACATACACTCAGGACTGCATACACATACAGTTTAACCTGTAAACAAGTTGAAAGTGAAATTGTGCTAACCAATTTATCCAGCCAATCCTTGCTTCTCACAATGTCAACCCTCTGGAATTCCATCATTCCTATATCCATGTTTTTGTGGTTGCGTGTTTTCTTTTTCTTTTGGGTGGATGCGTGCTGCAGATGTTCAAGCTGAACATGAAATGTAAGTGATCTCACAACATAAGTCTCAGAGGATCTGTACAAGTTATGTGTACATGTTATTTTGAATTAGAACAGAACACAAGAGAATAGTCAGACAAGTTGGGGAGTTATTGACAGAAAGCGAGAGAGAGAAAGAAAGAAAAAGAGAGATAAAGAGGGTGAAAATGAGAATAAGTGACACATAGAGCGCTTAATGCAGGACTCTACTTGATACTTGTGGACTTGAAAAACAAGACTTGTCGACTATTAGTATAGGTTCCCTCTTCTTGATTGGTGGTGATGTTGGATGGAGTGTGAGGGAGAAATTACGCAAACAAAACTAAGGATCTGATGCCAAAATATTATGAAGTACACCTGTGTTTCAGTCTCTTCTTTTCTCATTATCCCTCAATCACTACCCTCTTTTGGTAACCTTTATCTTTCCTCCATTAGTTAACTATCCCTTAAAGTTCTATTCATCACAATTAATCTGCTCAGTTCTGTAATCAAATTAATTTTATGTGTGTGTGTGGAGGAGAGGAGCTGGGTTGTGAAGAGGTTGAGATGTGAAGGTTGCCTCCTCATCAAACACAGGTTTCAATTTGATTGAATTGGTAGTTTGGACTAAATTCTATTGGTACTGTATCTCTCATTAGTTGTCATTGATCAAAGGGTAACATTTTTCTCCAGATCTTGTGGGACAATTTCTTTTATTACATTTTTTGTCACAATTCTTCTGCATTTGTGCTCATTCAAAAGTAATGGGATCTTTTTTGTGTGAGAATTTGAATAGGAGAATCATAACAAGAGGAAAAAAAATTTTTTTTTTTTTGAAATGTTGACTGACACAAAAAAGACACCATAAATTGAACTGCTGTACACAAATTTGATAGAGGACCAAAACTTGTTAAAAAAAATTAGCAATCACTCCATATAAACATTTTTTTCTTCGCTTCTTTTGCAAGAAACACAGCTGTATTGTTTTTTCTATGCTGCTTATATATGTAAGGTTCTGATATGCAAATATGAGAAAATGTTAATAAAAATGATCAAATTATAACTTAGTGATACTTCAATACAATATATATTAAATTAGAGATAAATAAAAATAATAATAATAAATAAAAATAATAATAAAAATAAAAAATAAAATATATATATATATATAAAATTTATAAGTATAAATTAATAATTTTTTAAAAAATTTTAATTTTAACTTTAAATTTAAATAATTTAAATTTTGAATTTTATATTTTATATATTTTGTATACTATATTAATTAATTATATTTCTATGTTTTGGTTTTATGTTTTTCACTGTTTGATTTGCCTAATAGTGGTTTTATCTCTAATTTAATATATATATTTATACTGTAAAATTAGATTCAATCCTAAATCTAATTTTTCCCTGTAAGTTTGGATTTACTCCCTAATATCATTATTATCATTATATATATATATATATATATATATATATTATATATATATATATGCAGGGTGTCCCCCAAAAATGTATACACACTTTGAATAATTGTAAAGTAGGTGCTTATTAAAATACATTTCATTTTCAAAATTTAATAGAATCTACAAACATTATTTAATTGTTTTGTCAATGCCTGTTTTCAAACTGACGTCTGTTCTGGTCCAGGCTCTGCTGACAATGCAAAGCAATGGAATTGCAAACATCACGAAACAATTCATTTGGTATTTGTGTGCATTGTCATTCAATAGCTGCTCTCAAATTAGCGACTGCTGTAGGTTTCATAGTGTAGAATTTGTTTTTTAGGTATCACTATAAATAAGTCTAGTGGTGTGAGATCTAGGTAATGCAGAGGGTATTCAACAAAACTCCTTCATCCAACCCATCTGTTTGGCAAGATCTCATGTAGGAAGGATTTAACATCGCGATGGTAGTGTGAGGTTGCCCATCTTGCTGAAAATAAAACTCCTCATCTTCAAAGTCTTCTCTAATGCTTGGCATGAGAGACTGCTGCAGCAAGTTCAAGTAAATGGTACCTGTCAAGGTAGCGTCAAAAAAGAATGGTCCAATGAATCTGCTTGATAATAATCCACACCACACTCTAACTCCTGGTAAATTAACATGGTATTCCACTATAACACGCCGGGCGAAATGCGTAGCTGTATTTCGTCTGCCATTACGTTCTGAGTTCAAATTCCTCCGAGGTCGACTTTGCCCTTCATCCTTTCAGGGTCGATAAATTAAGTACCAGTTATGCACTGGGGTCGATGTAATCGCCTTAATCCGTTTGTCTGTCCTTGTTTGTTCCCTCTGTGTTTGGCCCCTTGTGGGTTGTAAAGAAATAGGTATTCCACTATAACATGTGGGTGCAATTGTGGAATTTAATTGGGCCATTTAATTTGAATGTGGCCTCATCACTCCACACAATCTTTGTTGGAAAGTGTGCATCTTCTACACATTGTGCCAAATACCAGTGGCAATACTTCACTCTTTGGTCTGAATCATCGTCATTAATAGCATGGACTAATCCTGGAATGTAACTTTACCATTGACAATGCTTCAAAATGTGTTGGACAAATGATTTTGAAATACTTACCTCGCGACTCACTTGCCACAAAGATTTTCTTGAACTTTGGTGATATGTTTCCAGCATTCCTTCTTGCTCTGTGGGGGTTGTCGATGTTCATGGTCTTCCAGAACGTTTCTCGTGGACTGAACAGTTTCATCAGCTTCAAACTTATCTCTAATTTGTTAATTCATGCTGGGGGACATATGATAGTCAGATGGGGTGAAATCAGGAAAAAAGAGCAGATGGTTAACTAGTACAAAGCCATTTAAACCACGGACTTGAGTACTGGAGCATTGTCCTGATGAAACAAGACCCCTTTCCTCAATTTTCCTGGATGTCTGGTCTTGATACCCTTTCATAGCTGTCTCAGCAAGTTGGCATAGTACCCACCATTGCAGATGAAATGATGTTGGCCTTCTTTAGAGCAGGTAAGGAGTGATGTTTCCACTACATGTGTTTTCTCTTTGTGTCTGGCCCAAAGTGATTGACACAGCACTCGTTGTGGGTGAGGAAACGTTCAAGGAAACCAACTGGGTTTGTCTCAAACAATGTCGGATTTTCCTGTGATGTGATTAGACTGGTGCACTTTTGATCAAGTGTCAGAAGACCTGGCACCCACAAAGTAGAAAACCTCATCATGCCAAGTTCACCGTGTAGAATATTCTTAACAGAATATGCTAATAGCATTGGCTATGTGATTTACAGTGAGTTGCCTGTCATCCATCAGCATGTGGTGAACAGAGTCAATGTTTTTCCTTGTGGTGGCAATTGCAGGACTTCCAGACGTTTGGTCATCAACAACACTCTCCCTTAAATTCAACTGTCCACCTTTGCACTGTTGATAAAGCTGGGGCATCATCCCCTAATGTTGCAACCATGTCAGCATGAATGTACATGGGGGCTAAGCCCTTTTTCTGCAGCTACTTGATAATACCACAATACCAAATTTTGTCCATTTTCAAGAGAAAATTGGCTAGTTACTTTTGAAGTATTTTTTTTGAAGAGTCAGATGTCAGTTCACCTGGGAAGAAACAATGCAGTTATTAATAAGAAGAGATGAAATTAATGCATGCAACATTTCACAGTACAGCAATCTTTATAGTAATAAGTAAGGTTGGAATCTAAAACTTTGAAGGAAAGACAAAAAAATCCTCTTTTATTCTGGAATGACAAAAATTTAAGAGTGATATTAAACTCAGTCTTTTACTCTTTTACTTGTTTCAGTCATTTGACTGTGGCCATGCTGGAGCACCACCTTAGTTGAGCAAATTGACCCCAGGACTTATTCTAATTATAGGGACCACCATCAGTTGTCAAGCGATGTTTGGGGGATAAACACAGACACACAAGCGTATACACACACACACATACACATATACATATATACATATAAACGACGGGCTTCTTTCAATTTCCGTCTACCAAATCCACTCACAAGGCTTTGGTTGGCTCGAGGCTGTAGTAGAAGACACTTTCCAAAGGTGCCACGCAGTGGGACTGAAGCCAGAGCCATGTGGTTTGTAAGTAAGCTACTTACCACACAACCACTCCTACGCCTATATAAAAAGAGAGATACATTATTTACATTTGACAGATATTTGTCCTCATCTTGTTTGTTGTTATCACAATGTTTCGGCTGATATACTCTCCAGCCTTCATCAGGTGTCTTAGGGGAATTTCGAGCCTGAATTCTCATTCCTAATGTATATTTTGATGTTGCTGTTATTATTATTATTCAGGTCACTGCCTGGAATCGCACTCGGAATCTTGGGGTTAGTAGCCCATGCTCTTAACCACTATGCCATATGCCCATGGGCATATGGCATAGTGCTTAAGATTAAATTTAAATCTAGTGTTAGATTAAATTTTCTACTCAGGTAGGATATAAAAGGGTTTCAAATCAGAATGCAAAAAATAGCAAAACCAAACACCACAAGGTTTCTGGTCTGATTTTCTTTCAGTTCTGCCAATTCTCTGCATCAAATTCATATGATTTTTAATTGCTGTGACGGAAGTTAGCTTCAGTGACATTTGAACTCTAAGCAAATAGCTTCAAAACAAAAACTGCGGATCATTCTGTCCAATGCTTTAGTGATTATGCCAATTTGACAGCTGGTTTTAAGAGAGAAGTGTAAGCTACCAAACTTCTAAAGAATACTTTCACTTCAAAAGGTCCACAAAATGAGACATTTTAAAATTTTTTATTATTAAATCATTAATTTTTTTTAGATATTACATACTGAAATATTGAATAAATATATTTTCATATCTTTAGTATCATCGTGGCTTACATCTCTCTTTTTTACTTACATTTGAATAATGTTTGATAACAATACTTCTTTGTATCAAACCTCAAATAGACCTCATGATTATAATTCTTTTCATTTGATCCATTGCTGTATATGACCGATGGAGCATCAATCTGGATACAACTACAGAACATTTTACATTATATTATAATGTAAAAAAGTTCTGTTTAATCAGAGATTATATTTATTTTCACAACCCACACCTCTTCCAGTATCTAAAACACATGCATGTGCACATACACACATGCATACATACATATATATATATAAAACTTCCCAGCTGATATAACTTAATAAAGGTTTTAATATTATGTCTTAATATATCTCACCATTTCATTTGAAATATTTATTTCTAAGCACGTAATTAACCTATCTTCTATCTATCTCCATTTCTTTTTCCTACACACACACATTTGTGTATATTTGCATATATATAAATATGTATATGTGTGTGTGTGTGTATTTAAACACACACACACACAAATGAATACAAAGTTAAGTAGTATACGTTTGTAAAAGAAATTATCAAAACATATACACTTGCATACACACATTGATAGACATAAACATACATGTATATATATTTGAGTGTGCAAACACACACTCAAACACACAGATATGTACACAAATACACAAACAACTTCTTCATGCATACATTGAACATAAGGTTAATGATGTGTTTAGAAGAGTATGTACAACATATTATTTCACAAAACATTTACATATTCCAAAAAATTAATGTCATGGTAATTTTTTTTTTCTCTTTTCCTATTCTTGCTGGGTTTTTTGTTTTCTTTTAGCATCAGAAAAAAAAAAGCAGTTTGAACATATTGTTTTGTATTAATACAAGAGTTAAAGAAAGGGATTAATCTTCATTTTTGTAGAATGAAGCATGTAATAGGAATACATATATCTACATTAATGAATGGCATGTTTGATGAATTTTCCTCTGTGTGTGTGTGTATATATATATAATATATATATATATATATGCATGTATATATGTTTGTACATATACATGTATATGTAAATACATATCTGCATGTGTATAGTTGTATATATATATATGTATATGACTATTATGCATTTGTTTGTGTGTGTATATATAACTTGAGAGAACTATTACACCAATTATATATATATATATATATATATATATATACGTGTGTGTATGTATGTATGTATGTATGTATGTATATATATATGTATGTTTGCATACATATACATATATATATATCTTATATGTGTGTATACTCACACTCACATATATATATATATATATATGTGAGTGTGAGTATACACACATATATATGTTTATATATTTTATACATAAATGCATATTATTACACATATATACACACAATACATATATAAACATATATATATATGTATCATATTCATTAACATTTTACATCCATTTCCTATGCCATCATGGTCTGGACAGTTTGACAGGATCCAGCAAGCTGTAAAAATCTAAAAGAATATTTTTTAAAAAATGAAATTTTGCAGTTGGTGCTTGTTTATTTCAAAACTCTTTTGCTCTTCCATTGAGGTTGAATTATTTTTCTGTTGGAGTTGCACTTCCTAATATAAAATTATTTTGATTTGTTGTAAATGATCATGTTAAAGTTTAATTCAGATTACCGATTGTGGCCGTTGCCAGCCTCCCCTGGCAACTGTGAGGTGGCACGTAAAAAGCACCCACTACACTCACGGAGTGGCTGGCGTTAGGAAGGGCATCCAGCTGTAGAAACACTGCCAGATCAGACTGGAACCTGGTGCAGCCTCCTGGCTTACCAGACCCTGGTCGAACCGTCCAACCCATGCTAGCTGGAAAAAGGACGTTAAACAATGATGATATTTTATCTCGCAGTGGGACCTTGATGTAGTCAGTCAATCTACTAGAAATAATTGTTGGATTTCCTTCTACTACAGACACAGGGCCTCAAATTTTGTAGCAGAGAGGTAGTCAATTAAATAAATGCTAGTGCTTCTTCTTTTTTTGCCCTTTTCAAGCCTAATCAGGCTCATGGGACCGGTTTCCTGATTTCTGTGGGGTATGTGTTCCCCCCAGCTGGACGGGATGCCAGTCCATCGCAGCGTTACTCAAGAAACAGGAAGAGAGAGTGAGAGAAAGTTGTGGCGAAAGAGTACAACAAAGGTCACTACCACCCCCTACCAGAGCGTCGTGGAGCTTTTAGGTGTTTTCGCTCAATAAACACACACAATGCCTGGTCTGGGAATCGAAACGGTGATCCTCTGACAACAAGTCCACTGCCCTAACCACTGGGCCATTGCACCTCCACAGAATGCTAATGCTTACTGGTTCTTATTTTATTGACCCCAAAAGGATTAATGGCAAAGTCAACTGACAGAACTTCAGCTCAGAACACAAACCTGGAAGAAATACTTTGCTGTATTTTTTTGCAGCTTTGTTCGTCTGGCCTGCTAATGATTCTGCCAGCTCACCACCTTAGAATCTTCTTTCAGTAATGGTTTCAAATTCTGGTACAAATCCAGTAAGTTCAGGGGATGGGGTAATATGAATTCATTAACCCCAGTGTTCAACAAGTACTTATTTTATCAACCCCAAAAGGATGAAAGATAAAGTTGACCTTGGTAAAATTTGAACTCAGAACATGAGTACAGACAAAATGCTACTCAGCTTTTTGCCCAGCATATTAATGATTCTGCAGTTAAGGCTGCGAGCTGGCAGACACGTTAGCACACCGGGCAAAATGCTTAATGGTATTTCGTCTGTCGTTACGTTCTGAGTTCAAATTCCGCCGAAGTCGACTTTGCCTTTCATCCTTTCGGAGTTGATAAATTAAGTACCAGTTTTGCACTGGGGTCGATGTAATTGACTTAATCCATTTGTCTGTCCTTGTTTGTCCCCTTTATGTTTAGCCCCTTGTGGGCAGTAAAGAAATATATTAATGATTCTTCCAGCTCACTGACTTAAATCTCCTTTTAATAATATCATCCTTTTTTTTACGACAACAACAACAAAACGAACTGATGCAATCTGACATTCCCATATCAAACAACACATTCATGAACAACAACAACACAAAAAATTGCACAGGCAACAATGCAAAACAAATCAGTAGTGATGTTTGAGAGCAAGGAACCCTAGTCAGAATTTTTTTCTTTTACATATCTCTTAGAATTTCTGATTTAAACAGCCAAGGTTGTGTATCCTGGAATTTATAATTTCAAACGTGTCTTTTCTTTTCCAAACAAATTCAATACTTTGATTTATTTTATTGTGACATTCAGTAAATTTTTTACAGTTTATGGTATATAATAAGGGCCAGCTTATGTTAGGGTTAGCATTTAAGGCTTACATTTTGAGCCCAGAATATTTCAAAAACTGCTTTCAATACAAAGCAGACTTTCAAAATAAGCATCCTCTATAGATGCACGTATATATTTACAGGTATGTATATCTATAAAATGTGTGTGAATATTGGTAGTGTTTTGCACGTGGAGAAGAATTTCTTTGAAAAATTAAAATTTATGGCACCTTTCTTTTTTTGTCCCTTCATGATTCTAAAGGTTGTCTCAGTGGATGTCATATTCTACTAAGCAGGTTCAACCAACACAAGCAAGTTTCACTGTAGATGCCAGACAAAAAGTGGCATCTGGCACTTTGCAATGAGGTTTGAGCCTGGTGTCTCAACTTCACTCTGTAAAATTATGCAGTTGACAAAAACAAAAAGCAAAGGAAAAAAGAAAAATGTGGATGGAAGCAGATACACACAGCCTCATATTTCACAGGGACTGAGTCAGTAAGAATTCGATAATTATGCTATAGCTATCTATCTATCTATCTATCTATCTATCTATCTATCTATCTATCTATCTATCTATCTGTCATTTGATCAATCGATCAATAGATAGATAGATAGATAGATAGATATAATGTGTGTATATATATATATATATAATGTATGTATGTGTATATATATATATTGTATGTGTATATATATATATATATATATGTATGTATATATAATGTATGTGTATATATATATATATATATGTATGTATATATAATGTATGTGTATATATATATGTATATTTATATGTATGTATATATAATGTATGTGTATATATATATATATATGTATGTATATATGTATGTGTATATTTATGTGTATATTTATATGTATGATATATAATGTATGTGTACATATAATATATATTTATATGTATAATGTATGTGTATGTATATATTAGATTATTATATGTATGTATGTATATATAATGTATGTGTATATATATATATATATATATATATATATGTATTATATATTATATATATATTCATGTATGTGTGTGTTTACAATATATAATATATATATATATATATATATGGGTGTGGGGTGTGTTCTCTGTTTATTTCCAACCAAGTATCTCACATTAGGAAATGATTCATTGGACAGTAGAGTCATACTAAAAGAAAACTGACTGGTGGGTAATGATTTTGCTTATAGATTAATTTTTACAGCCTTCCGTTCATAGCTTGATAACTGAAGTATGTTCACATGACAACATTTTTTAGTTTTTTTAGTTGCTAGGTCTATTTAGTAAAATAGCAATACATTTACATGAATATTTCTTTGTGACTGTATATTGTGTATACAGACATACCTCACCCTACGTTGTTAATTGGTTCCAGGAGACATGACTTAAGTCGAATTAACTTGTCTCTAGGCTAGGCCAAATCTACTTGTCTCTAGGCTAAACCAATAATCATTCCCAGTTCTGTACTTTATTTATGAATACATTTTCAATGCTCCATGGTAAATAAAAACCATTTTAACCCTTTTGTTACCAACCCGGCTGAAACCGGCTCTGACTTTGTAGTACAAATGTCTTGTTTTTAAAAGTTCTGAATTAAAATCTTCCACCAAACCTTTAGTCACAATTTATGTTCCTAACTCTAGCTTAATTATAACTAAGTTATTTTACTAAATACTTTGTTATACTTAAAATAATTGAAAGAAACACAGAGCATCTCAAAATAAATACAGTAATGAAAGGGTTACGCTTACAAACAATTAATTTCTATTTTTTAATACAGTGCAGTAAAAAAAAAGTAATCTAAATTTACAAATACAATTTGTTAGTGTTTACCATACATCGTGGACGCTTTATTTATGAATGTGGTTTGCAATAAGACGTGGTAAAATAAAAGCCTTTTTTAAGCTTAAAAGACAAATTCAGTATTTATTATTATTTTGCAATAGTAAAAATAAGACTAAATTATTTTAAATTTACCAATACGTATATACAATTTGGTAATAGTAAAAATAAAACTAAATTATTTTAGATTTACCAATACGTATACACAATTTGGTAATCATGATTTCATCCACTAAGCCTCACTACTTTATGGTGTGTATCTTAACATTTACTGTATGTAATTTAATATGATTTTATATGCTTTTATTCTTATCTATTGTACAGTAACATGATTTTATGTACTGTTAACAGTTTTTCTGGTGATTCTACGATTCCAATATTTGTAGTGGACAAACGTAAATTTGAGTAAAATTACTTACCTTGATTTTTATTTTTTCATATATTATTTTTGAAAACTGACGTATAATCGAGAACAACTTAAATCAAAACGACTTAAGCCAAGGTATGCCTGTATTTGTGATACCATTGTTTTTGTGGGAAATGAGTTAGCCTTCCGAATACAACTGAAGAAACTGCTTTATGAAATTGCACACACATACACCATGCACACAAATATACAGACATGCATATATATATATATATATATATATTATATATATATACGTGTGCGTTTGTGTGTAAGTAGATTGAGAGAGTGTTGAGAGTGGACACAGTGGTTTTGAGATTAATATGTTTAGTAATTGATTTTCAAGTATATGAGTTTATATCATGCTACAGCCATTACATTGTCATGGTAGATAAGTTGAAATAAGCTATTTTAATCAGTATTTAATTAGCTGTCCAGTTGAATAAATTCTTACTTTAACCATTCACATGGAAACTTTGCAGCCATTACCTGATTGTTCAATAGAATATTAAAATTATGTCAGAATGGAAAACTGAGAGCAGAATAGTACATAAAAATTGTGAAGCACTTTTGCTTGTCTCAAAGATATGAAATCGTAATATGAAATCATATATGTGATATTTCTGCATGATAACTCTAAAACTAATACCTGAAAAAGAACCAAGTCTTGTATCTTACATTTGATCATTTAGTGAAGGTCTTTGATAGAGTCCCATTAACTTTAAGCCTGGTGGACAACATGGAAGCTATGTTTAGTTAAAGGAATTGTGTGAGTAATGGTGTTGCATGAAGCTTGAAGGTGTTGTGTGAAGATTGATGGTGTTATGTGAAACTTGATGGTTCCATGTGAAGAATATGAGTGGGTACTGAAAAGTTCCTGGCTTTAAGTGTATCACAAAAGGCTTGGTTGGTGGCTCAACCTTCCCAGTTCTTTCATAGGGCTTAGACAAACTGAAGGACCACTGCAATAAGTGTGCGAATCTGAAAGGGGAATACATTGAATAAAAGCATAATCCTGTATTTTCTTTTACCTAAATTCAGGAACTTTTCAGCACCCCTCATACAATATTTTGGTGGATATCTTTTAAAACCCTTCCATTAATTTTAGCTAGCTATCTCGGTGCAATTAGAAATAAAAGTTAATTTTAATCACAGTGGACAACCTCTGGTTCCAGAGTTTTAAAGTGTTTATATATAATTTAAAACCACCTATCATAAATATGAATGCTTATATTCCAAATGATAGTTTCCTCATGAAAAGGTTTATCATTTCACTAAAATCTTGTTGATTATTTAAAAGATTTATTGAAAAATGCATTACCAAAGTATATCATTAGAAATAGGGGTAAGAAAGGTTTTAAAGCCGGTGGCACATAAAAAGCACCATCCGTTCGTGGCCATTGCCAGCCTCGCCTGGCCCCCGTGCCAGTGGCATGTAAAAAGCACCATCCGATCGTGGCCATTTGCCAGCCTCATCTGGCACCTGTGCCAGTGGCACGTAAAAAGCACCCACTACACTCACAGAGTGGTTGGCGTTAGGAAGGGCATCCAGCCATAGAAACATTGCCAGATCAGACTGGGCCTGGTGCAGCCTTCTGGCTTCCCAGACCCCAGTTGAACCGTCCAACCCATACTAGCATGGAAAGCGGATGCTAAACGATTATGATGATGATGATTACTGACACTAGTGTATACATGAACGAGAGACACTGGTTAACAAAAGATGATGCAAGACTCTTGCATAAGATCCTTAAAAAACTAAACTTTAACTGTAGCTATTTTTATTACTGGGCTGCTTCACTGAATCGCACTGGTAGAGGACCATTTAATATTTTATCGATGTCATGCAGTAAGCTTGTTTTACCAAAATGGATGCATTCAATTGTCAGTATCAGATAGAAACAGAGAAATGAATGTCAAGAAACACAAGGTCTATAGAAAAATTACAAAAATGTTTTAAAAGGTTTTTATTTTATTACAGTTGCAGAATGAGAAAATATACTTTCCACTGATTGATAAATCAGTTTAGCTGTCACATGCTATGATAAAAAAAAATTAAAATATGCATAAGATGGGGTTTTAATTTCACCATCATTAATAAAAGCACAGAGTAAGTGAATGTTACAAACGTATTAAAAAAGGGGTTTTCATTGGTCGTGAGTCAGTAAATGAACTGACAGAACACAAATACATATAAGTGCATTGATGACAGTATTAAAGCATGTATGTTTGTGTGATATGCAAGTAAGTCTGCATGGTGTGTGTTCAAATTGTAAGTAAATCTGCAGGATATATAAGCTTTTGTACAAGTGAGTCTGTATAAAATTCTGTACATACAACCTATGGCAAGATGAATAACTTGTAATAGCTGCTGAAGCTACAGTGACTGTGACTGTAAGTTGATGCACTCAACAAAGGCTGAATACAACATAAATCTATGCATGTGCATTGTAATTTGTGTGGTGTGCATATCAATCAGTAGCTGTGTTTGTATCTTCCAATACATATACATATGTACACAAAGTTTCTCAAGAAAACACAGTTTCAGTGGAAACTAACCTTGGTGAATGAAACGATATAGAATTGTTGTACAAGTTCTGTACTTCAAAAACTGCATCTTTGAAAGCCTTTGAGTTTTAATAAAAAGAAGTTGAATTTATGGATATTCTTTATATCTATTCACAATGCTTTCTGTTAGTTTGAGTGGTATAAACATAAGCTTGTTTCTGTTTTGGTGGTTAATGAAATGCATTACCTATACAGACACTTCACTAATAGTCTGCTGCATAGATGGCAGCCCAAACTATAGCAACAACTAAATTTGCAATTTTGGACTACCTTGGATCTTTGTTGGTTGACACGCCCGATAACTATGACCAGTAACCATATAGGTTTAGTAGTATAACTTGAGCACAAAACCATAATTGGTCCAGAGAGTGCTCACCTCGGACTGCTGATTATCTGCTGTTACAATAGAATGAAGGCTACTGAGAAAAGTTTGATGAAGTCTGGTAATAGTGTTAGTTGGTTTTAGACGAAACACAACTTTCAACAAAGAGAGGCACCTGTTAATTAACCAAAAATAGTTTTAAAAAATGGTGCAGTGTTTGTTTGAAAGAAAATTGTTATTGATCAAATTCACCTGTAAATATGGGGATTTCAGTTTGTATCGCTGGCATACATTGTGTATAATGTCAGGAGATAGGTGCACCCTATTGTTTGTGTGTGTATGTATATATATATATATATATATACATATATATATATATATATAACTTATAAATAAGGGCAAATGAAAAAATTTCTAATGCCAAACTTGCAAATTTTTTCGTTTGCCCTTATTTATAAGTTTTTTTTATAATTTACCCTTTAAAGGTATTTTTTAAAATGCTGGCCATTGATAAAATTTTTTCGATATATATATATAATATATATATATATATTCTCTCCTTGTTTTTTCTGTGTTCCTTTCTGTAGAAGAGTGTAGGCTCGAAATGTAAAAGACTTTTTCTATTCCTGAGCATTATACTAATACAACTGTTTGTTTTGTACATCATCTGTCTTCGTCTTTAGTTTTTTTCGTAAACTCTCCATATATATATATGTATGTATGTATGATGTATGTATGTATGTATGTATGGTGACTTATAGAGCTTTAAAATATGTCATGCATATTTATATGTATATACATCAGTTAAACAAAATTAAAAGCATCATATATATATATATATTATATATATATATATATATATATATGATGGTATGCTGAGAAGTTCCTGGCTTTAAGGGTATTGCAAACCCTAGTTGAAGGCCCAACCTTCTGAGTTCTTTTACAAGGTTTAGAAAAACTGAAGGACCACTGCAATAAATGTATGAATCTGAGAGGGGAATATGTTGAATAATATCCTAATTAACTGATCTTCCTGTATTTTCTTTTACCCAAAGCCAGGAACTTTTCAGCACTGCCTCATATATAAATGTATATAAGTATGTGTGTGTGTGTACATGTATTTCTTTTTAAATCCATTATATTGGAAATGCAAGAAAAAAAAAGTATTGTTGACAGGAGTTTAAGTGATTAAATCATATTTATTATAAAGCAGTGGAAAGTAAAAATAATAAATAAACAATTCTCTCTCTCTTTCTCTCTCTCTCTCTCTCTCTCTCTCTCCTCTCTCTCTCTACATGCCTTCCATTGCTTGATTACTATTCAGTTTATACATATATTCACATCTATCTTTATGTCAGCCACTTGACACATGGATGATTTTGTTTTCTTCTTTATTTGTTTTCAATTGAATAGATATTATCTTTAGCACATCTACTTTGTTTTGTTGGATTCTTTGCCTTTGAAATTTTACTTGTGAAATTTCTCTTTTTTTTTCTTTTCTTTTCTTTTGTTTTTGTTTTTGTTTTGTTGAAATATCTTCTAAGACATGATCAACCACCATATGCATAAACACAATTACATATTCTTGCATCTGCACAGACACACACACATATGTATGTTATATATATATATATATATATATATATATATATATACACACACACATATATATATACACACACACACACACTTACACAAGCATGTGCACATACAAACACAGATGCATACAGAGGAGAACATCAGAACCAAAGAGAACCTCATAAAGATTATAGTGTCTATATTAAAAAGTATTGTAAAGGTTGTATATATAGGGAGAAACGTAGGGAGAAGGATAAAAGAAAAGAAACATATCTTATCATGGCATTTTATCTCGTTGATTTGGTGTGAAATCTTCAGAACTGATTGTAATACATTTTAAGAATTCTTGGAGAAAATTGTTTTCCATTGTTTCTTTCTATTTTTCTTTCCTTTTTTTTTTTCAATTTCTTTTTTCTCTTACATTCTTTTACTTTGGTTTTCTTTATCTTGTTGTTATGCTGTTATGCTATTGTTTCTTGTACCTATATGTAATATGTACTTCTTTTATTTCTTGTTGTTAACTCTTCTCTTTCTCTCTCTCTCACCTTTGATAATTATTTATTGTCAATACACCCAAATATTTTCCCCATCTTTCTCCTTCTGCTCTTCCTATCTATATCCCTCTTCCTCTCTCTTTTCTCCACCTCCTCTTTCATCATCATCTCCATCATCATTATCTTCTTTTACTTCTTCTTCTCTTTCTTCATTAGAATAAAGTACCAATTGACTGATTGATGTAATTGGCTAAACCCCTTCTCCTCAAAATTGCTGGCTTTGTGCCTAATTCAGAAACTTTTATTATCATTATCATTATTATTCCACCGAAGTCAACTTTACCTTTCATCTTTTGGGTTGATTAAATAAGTACCAGTTACGCACTGGGGTCGATGTAATCAACTTAATCGCCTCCCCCAAGCTGCCCTTGGGGAAAAAATTTGAAATCATTATTATTATTAGGCAGCGGGCTGGAAGGATCATTAGTATGCCTGGCAAAATGGTTTGCAGTATTTCATTCACCTTGATGTTCTGAGTTCAAATCTCACCAAGATCAGCTTTGCCTTTCATCCTTCCAGGGTCAATAAATTAAGTACCAGTTGAGCACTGGGGTCAATATAATCAACTAATCCCCTTTCCCAAAATTTGAGGCCTTGTGCCTATAATAGAAAGGATTATTTATTTATTTATTTACTTATTTCTCCTATATTATCTCATTCTGTTTTACTTATTTTAAATCTGTTTCCCCTTTTCTCATTTTGTTTTGTTCATATCTTGTTGCTTCATTTGGTTTTTCACTCTGTTGGTTCCTTTTATTTCCTCCTATTTCTTTTTATTTTTCCTTCCTTTAATTCTTTCTCTTATCCTCAACTTTTCCTCTTCCTCTTCCCTTTTTTTTATTCTTTCTTCCACCCCTTCATCTCTTCATTACATTTCTGTACTCTTCTTTGTTTGTCACACTCATTTTATTTTCATTTCCCTCTCTATTTCTTTCTCTCTTTCAATCCCTTTTCCTTATTTATTTTCCCTCCTTAAATCATGTTCCTTCTTTCACACACTTACTCTTTCCTGCCTCCCCACGACCCACACACCATCTTTAACTCCCTTAAATTTTTTTTCTTTTCTCTTCTATTATATTATGCTTACTTTATCATACTTATTATAAGTATTTTTTCCTATCCTCTTTATTGTTTAACTCCCTATTAGCCCTTTCCGTTATCCCCTTTCCTACACCCATCACTTCTCATTTCAGGTTCATGCTCCTCCACCACTCTATTTTTCTTTACACTTGTTTGAGACTTTATCACTCCCATATTGAACCCCTACAACACCCTATCCTGCCCTACTCTTGTTAAATCCTCTTTACTCAGCCAGAAAATGGATTTGAATGCAACACTTTTATTTTACTTATTTTTACTCACACATTTATAAATACTTACATCGACACACACATAAATATGTGTGCATATTTATTGATCTATATATATATATATAGACACACACATATATATATGCATACATACATGTGTGTAAATATATATATCATTGTATGTATATAAATATATGTATAGCTATCTATCCATATATATATATATATATATATATATATAGACACACACACACACATATATATATATATGCATACATGTGTGTAAATATATATATCAGTGTATGTATATAAATATATGTATAGCTATCTATCCATATACATATGTATATATATATATATATGGTTGCATATATATATATTATATATATATATATAATATATATATGGTATGCATGCTCATGTATATAAATATAAATCATATATATATATATATATATATATTATATATATATAAATACACACACATGCGCTTGTCAGTGTACATAGCTGTGTATGTGTGCTTTGTTGTGTAACTGTATAAGTTTTATGTATAAGTTTTTTTTTATCTCTGCTTTTAATCCTTCTTTAAGATATACATCTTCTATTCTATTTTTACTTCCTTTATTTCCCTATTTTATCACTCACTACATTGTTTGAGAAAAATTGATTTTACTCTATTTTACATTTTTTTTTCTTTCTCTTTTATATATTATGGTACATTCAAGTAAGCTAACATACATTGAAAAATAAATAAATATTTATGTATGTATGTGCATATATATACACATACACTCAAATTAAAATCGCTTGTGTGTGTTCATATATGTACATATAGAATTTCAAATACATACTTATATAAATATGCGAGTGTGTGTGTGTCTTTCTGTCTGGATATGCATGTGTTCATGCATACACACACAAGCAAGCGAACGCATATGTCAGCTGCTTATGGATCTATCTATGTGCATATGTAAATTACATCTCTGTGTTTTGTGGGGGAGGGAGAGTAGCACTAAATGGTTTAATCAATCTGATTTATAATAGTAAGCCATAACCCCCGACTCATTTTTGTTTATTTCTTTTATATTTATATATTTGTGTGTATGTATATATATATATATACTCACATGTGCACTTATATATCTATATATATATATATAGGTGTGTGTATATATATATATATAGGTGTGTATGTATATATATATATATAATATATATATATATATGTGTGTATGTGGATGTATATGCGTATGTGTATATATATATATAATATATATATATATATATACTCACATGTACACTTATATATCTCTCTCTCTCTCTCTCTATATATATATATATACTCACATGTGCACTTATATATCTATATATATATATATATATAAATATTCATATATATGTGTGTATGTGGATGTATATGCGTATGTGTATATATATATATATATATATAGGTAGGTGTATATATATATATATATATATATATATAGGTGTGTATGTATATATATATATATATATATATATATATTTGTGTGTGTTTTTTATATGCATACACTTGCACACATGATTGTATATACGTAAGTTTGAGTATATTTAAATATATGTGTGCATGTATATTTATATATACAAGTATATATAAATATGTTTGTGTGTGTGTATATATATATATGTGTGTGTGTGTGCATGTGCTTATGTGTATATATACATTCTCTTTTTTTTTATCCATGGCTTATATTTATATACTCATTTTCCTCTTATTATATATCGAGTTTCCCCCCCCCCCTATGCACCTCCACCACCTAATTGTGTTTCATATATCTTTTATTTTTGTTGCAAAATATTGAAATCAATAATATTTTGATAGGAACAATTAAGAGAAATACGAGTGAAAAAATATTTATTGGCAAAAGGCTTAAATTCTATGTGATGATATGGGCTTATTTAGATAAGAATATCTGCCAGTAGATAAAAATCTATAAGTAGTTACTGTTGCCTATTTATTTATTAATATATTTATCTTTTTATTTATGTATTAATTGTTTTTGTCTCTGTTTTTATTGTATCCAAAGTTCTCAGATTTTCTCAGAGAAAAGTATATGAAATCATTATTATTATTATTATCATTATTATTATCATTATTATCATTATTATGTTATTTTACTCACAAAAGCAAGTTTTTTTTTTTACTTTTTAAAATTTTTTTTTGGTAACTTTGAATGTTATTGATGTTACTGATGTTGCTATGGTTCTGCTGTTCCCTTCATGTTTTTTTTTTTTGTTTTTATTTTCTTTAGCCTTATTTATTAGCTGGACTTTCTGTGTTTTTGTGTGTATTGTGTTTTGGTTTTTTTTTTGTTTTTTTTTACCTTTGTTTGTTACCAGTGTTCTTTTAGAGTTGAATATATTTAACCCCAAAAAGCAAAAGCAAAACCATCATGAACAACAGCAGCAATAATAATAATAATAATAATAATAATAATAATAATAATAATAATAATAATAATAATAATAAATATAATAAAAATGATGGTGATCATTAGAGCTTATTGGTGAAAAAATATTGAAATTATTTTTTTTTTCCACAGCTGATATAGTTTTCTGTTCATTTTGGCAATGAGCTGAAAAGTTTTGGGTGCCTAATTAAAAAGGAGGGGAACATGTATGTCTGTGTATATGTAAGAGGGTTGGTGGGAATGTTATGGGTGTTGGTGAGAATACAGTTTAGGAATTATATATTTTTATCTCCAACAACTTACTCCATTATGTGTTTGTGTGTGTGTGTGTGTGTGTGTGGAAAGAAATAAAGAAAGAAACGTGCATGTAAATAAATAAACTTGGAAATAAATCTATGGTAAGACAAAAGAAGAATGGAACAAAAACAACGGAAAAGGGTGCTGTGATGATTTTTAATAATGATAATGATTTTATATAATTAGGCATGAACCCTTAAAGTTGAAAGATTAGTGATGAGGTGGGAGGTGGTTTGGGGTAGAGTAGAGGTGATGAAGGTGATGTGAAACTGCTAATGATGATGATGTTGATGATGATGGTAAAAATAACAGTAATAATAATAATATGATAATGTTATGATGATAATAGTTATGATGATGATGATGGTGATGAAGATGTTAATGAAATCAAACAATTACATTGAAAAGCAAGCCACAAACGAAAATTATTATTTATCAAGGTAATTGATAAATTCTGAGTGAAATTTTTGTGTTTTAGAGTAGGTTTTAATTGTAGTTTTGTTTTATTTTTTAATTTCTTAATTTCGAGACATATAATTAAATAGTTTAAAACAGAGAATGAACTTTGATAAGCAAAAACTATAATCTCAAAACTATTTATTTCCTTTAAAAAACTTTTTTTTTATTTCTTTTTAATATTTTCGTTACCGAATTCATTGATCTGCAATTAACAGGTTCTGTTCAAACCTGATAGGTAAAGATTTATCGTTTTATTCTTCTTCTGTAGACTACTTATAGGGATAAACTGTATATTCTCTGGCACTTTTTTGTTATTGATTTCATTCTTCTATTGTTTTTAGTGATTGGATTGTGGTCATACTGGAGTATTAGCTTCAAGGTTTATATAGTCATAACTGAATTGTCTTTGATCGCAAGCCAAAAGTGTAGCATGGGCTAGCTGTGTAGTTAAGAAGCCAGCTTGAGCAACCTTGTGATTTCAGGTTCAGTTCCACTGTGTGGTACCCAGGGCAAGTGTCTTCTGTTGTGCCAACCAATGTCTTGTGATCAAATTTGTTAAATGGCAACTGTATGGAAACCAGCCATGTATATATGTGTGTAGGGGTATAGGATGGGAGGGGGTGTTGGTTGGCATTGCCTGTGTTTGTTCCTCCATTGTTGCTTGATAACCATTGTTGGTTTGTTTACGTCCATGTAACTTAGTCGTCTGGTAAGAGAAACTAGTAGACTAAGTATCACACTTAGAAAATTAAGTGCTGCAGTTGATTTGTTTGTCTAAAGCCTTCAGGAGATGGTGCCCCAGCATGGCTGTAGTCCAATGACTGAAACAAGCTAAAGATACAAGATAAAAGTACTGTATGATGCATTGTTTACAGGAGACGCAAACACGACAAAACTATTTAGAGACAATCACAATATGTAAAGAGTAAGCAAGTTTGCTACATTTGTTATAAGTTTGATTCCTTCCTAAGTTGATTTACATTTATAATTTCCCTACTGGCCTCCTACTCCCTCTACTTACTTGTTGACAGAAAAAAAAAAAAAACTGTCTCTGATACTTTAATACTCAAACAACTATTTAGAAAACGGAACATAAATAATCAGCCCCCAGTTGTATCACTGCATTTAAAATTTCAAGTCAATATTTGCTGTCAGTGTTAGTTAGTGAATGTAGAAATCACTCGAGGGAAACCTAAATGAATCTTCTCAAACAAATCTCTGTTTTTTTTTGTTTTTGTTTTTTAAATCTTTTTTCTCTGATATAACAGTTTGTGAACTTGAAATTTACTCATAGTCTACCTTGATATTCCTTTTATCTCTTATTTTCATTTATCATTTTTATTATGTATATATAATGGCTGTTACATTTTGCATTCTCCTGTTATTGTGTTTATTTTCAACAGGCGCAGGAGTGGCTGTGTGCTAAGTAGCTTGTTTACCAGCCACATGGTTCCGGGTTCAGGCCCACTGCGTGGCACCTTGAGCAAGTGTCTTCTACTATAGCCTCGGGCCGACCAAAGCCTTGTGAGTGGATTTGGTAGACGGAAACTGAAAAAAGCCCATCGTATATATGTATATATATATATATACATGTGTGTGTGTGTGTGTTTGTCCCCCTAGCATTGCTTGACAACCGATGCTGGTGTGTTTATGTCCCTGTTACTTAGCGGTTCGACAAAAGAGACCGATAGAATAAGTACTGGGCTTACAAAAGAATAAGTCCCGGGGTCGAGTTGCTCGATTAAAGGGGGTGCTCCAGCATGGCCACAGTCAAATGAGTGAAACAAGTAAAAGAGTAAAAGAGTAAAGAGAGTATACACAACATCACAAATTCATTATATATAAATATACGAGTGTGTCTGCAGCGCTGGATTAACCATTAGGCAAAATAAGCACATGCTTAGGGCATCAAGGGAAGGGGAGGGGGCACCACAGAAATGGTAAATGGTTAACAGCACAAAAGAAATCACTTTGAACTTGTTAAAATATTCGGGGTGCTTCTATATCTACTTAGTATAGATGCAGATGTGTTAACTTGTATTAATTTTGAGGATCTGATCAAAGACTTTGCAATTCAAAAAAGTAGGAGGAAACTTTTCAAATATAAATAAAGTATACAAAAATAGACATTATTTTCCCTCTTACTGTCTTGTTTTATTTTGAAAAATAAGAATTTATTTTATGGTTTATTATTGTTTATATTTTGAATTACATAATCTTTTATGGGGGCACCAAAATCTTTTAAGTGCTTAGGGCCTCGATGGGTCTTAACCTGGCCCTGTATGTGTGTGTTTATTCTTATGCAAGTGAAAGAAATCTTTTGGAAATGAAAGTACGACTAGTTATCTGTTGTCATTATTTAAACCCAGAGGGT